>NW_004955990.1:3004-4167 GCF_000276665.1 Chinchilla lanigera
TTTGGTTTTGCCATTCAAGTGTTTGCGGGCACCATTAAATCTGAATCAGATATTTTCCTTTCCCCCTAAATACAGTAAAACTTTGGATTTTGACTAAGTTGGTCTCTGAGTATTTCACAAGATGAGGAAACTTATCTGACAGATTTCAACTTCATAAAACTAATGATGTCTTGCAATATAATTAGTGCATGCTCAGGCATCACATGATAACAACTGCTTCTCCTTTCACAGCTTTATTATACATTGTTTTGGATCACGAGCAGAAGGAATCATTCTGGAAAACCAGGGCTTCACTATGACTTGGTGTGAGGTGAAAACAGAAAAACTCTACAGAATTTCAGTGTGGGAGTCCAAAAACACTTTGAGGGATCCATTTCTCCATAGGTGCCCTTCTCTGAATTTCTGCCCAGGGAAAATGTGTAATCACCACCCATGAAGGGATAGTCCTGAGGTGTTCATGGACAGTGCAAGGGAGACAGCACACTAAGCACCATGAGTCCAGAGACTCCTTCACATCAGAATCTGCACTGTTGCCTACAGCTCTGGCTCTAACTAGTGGCAGACTGGAAGGTGCAACATTTGGCCTAAATGTTTTTCCTTTAAAGCAAGGAATGCCACTGTTTTTCCAAACACACAGTGGACACTGAAATTCAGAAACCGGGAGACATCATGAGGCTCCCCCACCGGTAAGGCGATGGTCTTCAGGCCTTCCAAAATTTGCTGCATTTTCTCCTGGATCACTTCAGTGTTCAGCAGGAAACTCGGGGGAACCTTCGGCAGGCGAGCAGCTGCGGTCCGGAACTGGCTCAGTGGATCATCCCTGGAGCGCATCAAGCGGATCATCAGGATGATCAAGTCCTTATCCTGAGCAGCAAGATAGGTGGACACTATAACAAGAGTGAGACACAGCCAGGTTAGTTACACGTGAGCTTCCTCAGAGAGGCTGACCTCAAAACTGCTGTGATGTCTCTTGTGTGTGGACACTTCTTCTCTAGACTGTAGATGTTCTTAAAACTTACAAGTTAAGGCACTGGCCTAAGTATTGCACAGTAAAACAAACAAGTACATGAAATGCACTGATTAAAATGAATACTTTTTCCAACAGGATTTCTAATTGATAACAATTTTTCAATTGTATTTTCCCTCTGGACTTCCATATTTTC
>NW_004955990.1:5891-7075 GCF_000276665.1 Chinchilla lanigera
GCAGATGCTGTGGACTGAGCTAAATCCCCAGCCCTTATGAAAGCTGAATGTTAAGAAGATTTTGAGGAAAACTCAGGGCAAGCTGAAAATGCAAAATGAGAAAACACACATGCATAAATAAACTGTGGAATGCGTTTGTATCACAAACACGGGCTAGTTCTCTGCACAGTCCCCTTGTACAGTCAGCCCTAACCCACTGTCCACTGCTCTGCTCACCTGTAAGAGATACTTCACACTGTGAAATAGACTTTATCTGGAAGAAAGAACCAGGCTCCACTGCTAAACCACCCCTTCTGTGATCTCCTACACTGGACATCTTGCATCAGTCCTTCCTTCAGTATTGTGTCTCTGAAGAGTTATTATTTCAGATTCCTTTCTCTCTGACAAGAAAAGAGTTTACTTACATCTGTTTAATCTACCTAGTCCACTGCTCAGCTCTCCCTGTTGTTTGGACATCTGCAGTGGTCCAGTGAAGAATGCCGTGGACTGGCACTGTAGGGAGGAGGAGGAATCCAGCACTCTTCCTCAGCCCCAACTGAGCATTATTTACCTCAGCAATCTCCGTATTTAAAAATAAAGTGAGCCGAGGAAAGTTTTCTTTCAGAGTCATCTAATTTTTTTTTTGTTTTTGTTTTTTTTTTTTTTTTTTTTCCAGTACCGGAAACCGAACTGACGACCTTGCGCTTGCCAGGCAGGCGCTTTTGCTGCTGAGCTAAATCCCCAGCCCCAGAATCATCTAATTTTTGACATAGAATTCATAAACGTTTCCTTCCTCGATACTGTGCCACATTTTATTGGTTCCAGGTTTTCTTTCATTCCCTTATCAGTAGTATTTTAAATTTGATACTACATTTAATCTTATCCAAAAGACAGAAAAGCAATACTATTTGAAATATGAGTGATGAGGGTGTTCATGTTTAAATTTTACTGTTAATCCATCATTATTGAAATGGCTCCCTTTAAGAAGAAAGGAAAAGAGAGGTACTTACAAACTGCATATAGAGCTGTGAAGCGAGGATGTGGATGTAGTTGGACAGAATTACCGCATGATCAACCAATTTTGGGGTAGACAGCATCGTTCTGGGATAGAGACCAATCCCATCGCTGTAGTTAGACTGGGAGGCCACAGTCTCCCACAAGAACAGGCTTGACATGAGCAGCAGCATTAAAAGTGACCCTGGTTG
>NW_004955990.1:9700-10407 GCF_000276665.1 Chinchilla lanigera
TAAATGACACATACAGAACTCTATCTAACCACAACCAAATTAAAACTACACCTAAACATACAATAGTCAAATTCCAGATCTCCAGCAAAAGAAGAGAATGATAAAATCTGCTAGAGAAAACAAACAGATTACCTATAAACCAAAGCTCATCAGAATCACAGCAGACTTCTCAAAACAAACGTCCAATGGAAAAGAGCTTGGAGTGAACGATTACAGATCCTGAGACAGAACAGCTTCCAACCAAGACTGATAGACCCTACCAAACTATACCTCAGATTCAACAGAGAAATAAAATTTATCATGACCAAGAACAATTGCAGGGGCTGGGGATTTAGCTTAGCGGTAAAGTGCCTGCCTGGCAAGCGCAAGTTCATGAGTTCAATTCCAGGTACTAGAGAAAAACAAACAAACAAACAAACAAAAACAAAAAAGAAAAAACAAAAAGAACAATTGAAGAACTTCATGAGCTCCAAGCAAGCATTTCAAAGTGTACTAAAAGATATTCTGGACAGAGAAAAGTCTGACCGCACTTTGAAAAAGAGCAGTAGGAATGAAACATCAAGAAGAGCAAGCAAGTAAACAGGTCAAAGAAAAAAGCATGAAAATAAAATGACAATTATAAATCAATACATATGGGCTGTAACTATAAATGTAAGAGGTCTAAATTCTCCACTCAAAAGAAACAGACTGGCAGAGTTGTTTAAAAA
>NW_004955991.1:0-970 GCF_000276665.1 Chinchilla lanigera
TTATCTCTAAAACCCATACCTTCATCACAGAGCCGTGCCAAAGGCACCAGACCAAAGGGCTCAGCTAAAACAGGCTGAAGCAGGATATTTAGATGAAATGAGAACCCACAAAACTGAAAGAAGAGCTTGTTGATGTAATCAGTCAAGAACTGAGAAAGTCAAAGGTGGCATAGACAAGGGAGAGAGGGAGAGAGAGAGAGAGAAAGAGAGAGAGAGAGAACTTTTATCTGGCAGGGGTGGGGGGATTGTACAAACATCAACCTTCAACAACAACTCCCTATGATTTTGTGACTGAGAAGAAAATGAAGACAGTCAGAAGGAGGTAATCAGCATCTTCTGAGAGCCTTCAGACAATGACTCTGATCACTGTCTCTCCCTGCTGGCCAGAGTTAACTAATACAACTGAAGTCCTTAAAACAATATTTACACTCATAGATTTTTTTTTCCCCACCAATATGAATTGTTTGTGACTTTGAAGGAAACTGAAAAAACTGAGAACATAATCACACTGTTTAGAATCAAACTTCTTTTTACTGAAGAATGAGTTTTTCCATGTGCTTGAAATGAACTAGGACAAACAATGGCCTTTGCACATTCTTTGCATGGATAGAGGTCCTCCTGCTTTGATTTTGTTGACCTACTTGTAATTGGAAAATAAAAGGCTTTCAAATGTATCTTTGGAGTACTGCTGATAGTATAATTTAGTTCACAAGTGTGTCTTTGAATACCTGCGAGAGAAAGCAATGCTTCACCACTTTTTTTACATTTCTATAGCTTCTCTGCCTGTTCCTCACGCTCATGTGGTTTGTAGGGGTGATATAATGTACCTACTAAGGAATGACTTGCACATGAAAACTTTTCTACACACACTACATTCATAGGGTTTTATTCCATTTACTCCAGTAAGGATGTTCTTGTGCAGATAAAGATTTGGAATCCAGATGAAGATTTCTCTATGCTGACCACTTTC
>NW_004955991.1:1180-1984 GCF_000276665.1 Chinchilla lanigera
GTCTCAAAGTCAAATCTTCAAAGGTCACTGACTCCTAAAACATTTTATCTCCCGGCTTCTTGAGGTCTTCTAGTAGCCTCCCTCAAATTCTAGTAGCCTCCCTCAAATTCCTGCAGCAAATGGAAGTTACAGTGCCACTCACGTTGAATCACTTGGTACTTCATCAGCAGCAGAGTGGAGATTCAGAGTATTGCTTTTATGAGAATCTTCTTGTCGTCACAGACTTGGTCCCCAACTTCCTAATTGTAGGGAGCAGCTGAAGCTGCAAACTAACCACATGTGTGAGGGTGAGGCAAGGCATGTCTGAGCACAAGATGCTCGTGACGCAATTCACATGAGCAAGCTGCTTCAGTCCAGAAAACACCAAGACCCAAGACAACCCAAGCAATCTATTGTTAGTCAAAGTGATGTCACATGACACTAACCTACGAATGTATCAATAAATGCCCTACAGTGGTTGAGCAGTTCCTTTCCTCCCACCTGGAGAGAGGGCTCCACTTGACCTCAACTTTTTGTCTCTTATCTTTATTTCTCCATCGTCTCACCATCCTTTACCTCCGGGGACTTTGACAGCTGTATTGGATGTGGCATCTAGCTCTTCATATACTTCTTTTCTGCTCTTCTGGACACCCGTCCATCATTCCTGAAGCCTTGCTTCCTACCACCTCTCCAGTCTTATTAACAATGAGAGATCTCCATGTCCTTTCTCCTCTGTTGGTGCCATGGCAACACTTCACCCCAATGCTGTGCCCATTTTCCCTTGACCAGGCTCCCACTCACCCTGAGATCTTAGTGCAGTGCCCT
>NW_004955991.1:3622-4483 GCF_000276665.1 Chinchilla lanigera
TCTTCTGGCATCCTACTGCTTCTAGGACACTTGCCCACAAACACAACTTTCTTCAGTGGAAAGAGGTGTGTTTTACTCATTCAGTACTTACACGTCTGAAAGATCAGCTTTTTGAATCAGAGGATAACTATCATTTTTTTCCAAAGAAATGACATGACTCATCAGTTGGTACAGCATCTCCTTGGCATAACTGTAAATCTGTTGTTCTGTTCAGCCGGGTACCTAATTCAGGCAGTAGAGCGGAGGTTATGAGGAGCGTCTGAGAAGCCTCTAAAGAGAGGTAGTGGTTGTTCACTGTTGGATTAAGTGTTTTAACAGAGGTAAAATCATGTTATCCATCTTTTCATTGAATATAAGCATGCTCCAAGCCATCCATCTCTTTCTTCTTCCATCTCAAGGAAGTAAAATTGGACATTCTTTGTGCATAATGACAAACAGTGTAAAAACAACCAGTACAATCCCTCCCTGTGTGTTAGAACACTTAAGAAAGGACAAGGGTACTATGCAAAAAACCTAGGCTCAGCTGGTCAGAACTATAAATGTGACCAGGAAGACTGTGTTTGGTACTTTCAGGCATTGTTCAGCAGAATGGAGCTACTGAGTCCCTCTAAAGTGGCAGTGAGAGATAGTTTTCTTCAAAATTTTGAAGCCTCAGACCTTGGATGATTTGACCTGGTGAAAGGTGTAAGGAAACCAGAGAATTCTATCTGTTACCTGAGGCCCGTGTCTGTGGACCCTGAGTTTTCTCTGTAAAATAGGGATAACTGTCTCTGCCCACACTGTGCTGAGGACCAGCTGGACTCGGGACAGAGCAGGCAATAATTAATTTTAATAAACTGGCATAAAAATAAATTGAGTGTC
>NW_004955991.1:9553-10315 GCF_000276665.1 Chinchilla lanigera
TTGACTCACATTTCAGCTGTCAACAGGGGGCAGTTCAGACCTTTTGCTATGCTGAGACTCCAAGGTACCTGGCCTCAGTCACATTCTTTTGGCCAATTAAGAGAATATATGCTTTTATACAGCCACACTGCATATCACACTGAATAGGGTTGAAGTAAAGGTCACGCAAAGATAGAGGCAAGGGGATTTGTTTCTCAGGATGTGCAGCTTGGCTGTCTCTCATAATTTTTTAGAGACAAAATTCTACCCTGTTCATCATAGTTCATTGACTTTCTGAAAGCACCTTGTTTAGGGTCTTGTATGTAGGTGGAACATTTTTTTATACATTACTGGGGATTATACTCAGGGCCTTTGCACTGAGAGAGATAGATTATTTCTTTTGGAGACAGGGTGCTGCTAAGACACTAAATTGCCCAGGCTGTGTTGGAACGTGCACTCCTCCTGCCTCAGGTTCCCAGACTGCTAGGATCTGGGGTATATGACACAATTCTCATCCATTTAGAGTGGTACTTTGGATCATAAACGTAATCCTTCCATGATTTTGATTGCAACTGAATTGCAAGCAAATGACCCCATGATGGTCCTGCTTCTGGGACTCAGAAATTAGTCTCTGCTCTCACCACACACAACTCACGCCTTCCCTTTGGAGCAGTCTTACCTTATCAGTACCACAGGACTGACCCCAAATCAGAATGCCAGATAATGGCCTGACAAGAAACACTTCCGTTCCAGAGACAGCACATCTCTCTGCTCCATCAGGGA
>NW_004955992.1:0-1653 GCF_000276665.1 Chinchilla lanigera
AGGTTGAAGTGATAGACTATAATGTGGAGGGGGTTACAACAGTCTGGGCTTTCTTCCTGTTTTGTGGCTCATATCAAAGGGAGATTGAATTTGTAGAAGCAAAGAGAAACCTGCAGGCTGCAGAGGGTCCTAGGGAGAAGCTCTGGATTCATGGACCAGAGGGCGCTGACATCTGCAGGGACAGTGTAGAGTTGAGCTGGACAGGTAAAGGCAGGTAATTTTCCTGAATACAGATGCCGCCGTAGTCCTGGGGAGAGTGTGAGCATGGCAGTCACTGGGGCAAAGGCTTAATTGTTTCATCCTAGGACTCAGAACTGGGATGGCTTCACTTCAGTGCTATCTGCTTACATTGACTGTGAATGACCATAACAGGCAACAGCTTTGCATGGGACGTGGGGTTGGTTTTAGGGTTGGAAGACACAGCCCTGCCACACCCAGCCCAAGGTCAGGCCCAGCCTGAGTTGCTCTGGACGTGAAAGTCTCAGACTGGGCTACTCAAGCTCTTGCCCTTCTGCTGCCTCCAGCAGGGATCTGGGCTCTCGCTGCCTTCCTTATTCACCAGTGTGAGCAGCGCATAAGGACTCGGACACAGCACGGTCTGGAAAAAAATAGGGGGCCTCAGAAGATGGAGAACTGCGACATTCCAAATTTCCACATCCAGAAAGGAACGTACTGATTGCATCACCAAAGATATTTTCCATTTCTTCTTGTTTCTTTTATCATTTTGTTTCATTTTAATCTCTTTTCCATTAAATGTTTCATTTAATATATGTGTAAAATTTTATTATCCATACATTTTCTAATATTTTCTCCTTTAAGTCTGCTAACTTCCAGTTCTCTTTGTTTCTTATTTCTCTTGCCTTTACTAATTTAATAGACATTCTCCAGTCACTGTTAGGATCACTTGTGCCATAGAATTTTCCTGTTTCTCATATGCTCAGGTTTAATTTTTAAATTTTTCTTCTGTTATTCCTGCTTCTGCAGCTAGATATATCTTTAATTATATAACCAATAAGCTTTAATAATATTTAGATAGTTAACTCTATGGAACTTCTATAAAACTCTTCCTATCAGTAGCAGAGCCACAGCTCTCACATTTAGTACATATTAGCTGTGTGCCAATGTCTGGTTTTTCATACTGTTTATACTACAGTGGTGGATTACTTTTTTCCTGGTTAAGAATGATATCTAATTGGTTTCTAAAGTATGTTATTGCACAGTTTGTCTCAGACAGTGTCACAGTAAGTGATTTCCTTGAAACTGGCAGGGTCCCATAAATGTTACCGTTAATGGGTTTTCTTTCTATACCAAACCTAGACGAACTTTTTGCACATTAGCAATACTTCAGAATGTGTTGGGAACTTGTTGCTGGGTCAATTACTCTCCATATGCCCCTTCCAAATAGAGAAGCTTTTGGATTTTAGGAGTCAGTTCAAGGACTATAGTCAGCCTTGCACAGATTATATCACTCTAAAGCTGACTAACTTACCAGATCTCTATGCTAGCAGCCAAGTCTTTTAACTGTAAGTGCCACCAACTCTAGCACAGAACAAAACAAACAATAAAGCAACAGAAACACTAGAAGACAAGTTGACAAAATGACAGCCAAAACTCCCAACTTAGCCAAAGCCAATCCGAGAAGATTGAGAGGGT
>NW_004955992.1:5893-7014 GCF_000276665.1 Chinchilla lanigera
TATTGGGTTTTTTAATTTGAGGAGTTTAATTTTTGTCATTTCTTTAGTTGGTCTAGATATAAGTCCTTTGTCTGATCAACAAATGGCTATCTTTTTCCCACTCTGTGGGCTGTGTTTTCACTTTGTTGGTGATTTATTTTGCTGTATGAAGGCTTTTTTAATAAGAAGAGATCCCACTTATTGATTCTTTGTATTATTCCTTGTGAGATCTGAGTTTTCATCATGAAATCATTGCCTACACCTATATCTTCAACAGTTGTGCCTATTCTTCCTTCCAGCAAATTTAGTGTTTCTGATTTAAGATTTTGGTCTATGACCCATTTTGATTTTAGTTTAATGCATGGTGATGACCATGGGTCTACTTGTAGATTTGGCAAGTGCAAAGCCATTTTTTCCAGCACAATTTATTAGGTAGGATGCCCATCTTTCTTCTAGTAAGTGTGTTTGGTAACTTTGTCAAAGATAAAACTGCTGAGTATGCTGAGAGTTGTCTCTGCATCTTTTAATCTCTTCCATTGATCCTCAGGTATTTTATTTGCTAGTATGATGTGGTTCTTATCACAGTAGGTTTATAGTATATTTTTTGAAATAGAAATTGTAATGCCCCCTGGACGGCCTTTGTTGAGGATATTTTTTTTCCTTAATGTGGTCTATTAACATCTCTGTTGTGAGGTGCAGCCTCAAACTAAAGTGTCCTAGAGGCAGAAATTTTAAAACTTTCCTCTAACTGATACTATCATGGGTCACTTATGCAGGGCTCAGTTTCCACCCACTCCCCTGCCCTACTCAAACACAACTACAAGTTCAACAGTCTCCAGTCTCCCTCAGGATTATGCTTTGATGCTGAAATTTGGTTGAATACGTGTGTTTGCTAGGATTTTCTTTCTGCCTTTGTATCACTCTGTCTCTCTGTCCCTGTGTCTCTGTCTCTGACTTTTTTTTCTCTCTCTGCCTCTGTGTCTCTCTCCCTGTCTCTGTCTCTCTCTCTGGTCTCCCTTTCTCTTCTGCTGTTTTGCTTTGTGAATTCGGGATGCAGGAGATACTCACCAACACTTGTTGACATTGTTTCTGCTATAAGGAATATAAGAAAATTGAGTTTTCCATTATGCTGTTCCTCATCA
>NW_004955993.1:0-10213 GCF_000276665.1 Chinchilla lanigera
CGCACCAGGTGTCTGGGAGCTGGGCTGTGGGCCTGGGTACCTCTGGAGCACAGTGGCACCCCTGCCATGATGCAGCCTGCAGAGGCGGCACACACACGGGCACAATGACACACACACACATGGATACACACAGGCGCAGTGACACACACATACATGGATACACACAGGTGCAGTGACACACACATACACGGATACACACAGAGTGGCACACACATACCCATGGATACAGAGACATGGATACATACCACACAGACACAGAGAGACACACACACACACGGACACACACAGGCACAGTGACACACACATACCCATGGATATACACAGGTGCAGTGACACACACACACAAAGGATACACACAGGCGCAGTGACACACACACATGGATACACACAGAGTGGCACACACATACCCATGGATACAGAGACATGGATACATACCACACAGACACAGAGACACACACACACGCACAGGTACACACAGGCACAATGACACACACGGATACAAGCAGGCCAGTGACACACACACACACAGATACATGTGGACACAGTGACACACACACGGACACACGGGCACAGTGACACACACACGGGCACAGTGACACACACACACAAACGGGTACACATGATCGCAGCAACACACACACACACATACACCTGGGCACAGTGACACACACACACACACATGGATACACACAGGCACAGTGACTCACACACACAGATACACACGGGCACAGTGACACACACGGATACACACACGCATAGCGACACACACACATTAGATACACACGGGCACAGTGACACACACACACAAATGGGTAGACATGATCGCAGCAACACACACACACATATACACCTGGGCACAGTGACACACACACACACACAGATACACACAGGCACAGTGACACACATATGGAAACACACAGGCACAGTACACATAGAGATACACATACAGATGCACACAGAGAGATACACAGACACACATACAGACACAAATATACACACAGATACACAGACACATACGCATGTAGAAATAGAGATATACACAGATGTACAATACAGACACACAGACACACACAGATACACATACAGAGTTACTGACTCCAGCACAAACATATACACCCAGATACACACAATAGACATGCAGACACACACACACACACACACACACACACATACCTCACGCCCCCATGAGACACTTTCCATCCTGTACAGTTTTAATCTAGGCGTCCCCACAGGGCCTCACGCGCTCCTAGGGCAGGGACGGGGCCGTGAGTGCTACACTCACTGGTGGGTTAGTCCACTGGCCGCCTCCAGCTGAGCTTGCACTTGGGGGTGGGGTCTGGTGGGAAGCTGGGCTGGGGCGCAGCCTGGAAGGCTCCGTCTCCCTTCCTCCCCCTTGACCTCTCCCCGTTTCCCCTCAGCCGCGCTGCCCTGCCCTGGAGTCGGTCAACTGAAGCCTCTACAGACTGTGAGCCAAAGCAAACTTCTCTTCCTCTGATTCGCAGGTGCTGGGTATGGAGTCTCAGCAGTGAGGACAGTGACCAAGGCACATGCCCTCCAGTGGGTCACTTCCTTCCCCCTCATTATGGTCCTGATGAGAGAGCGCTGCACGCGGTAAGGGGAACTTCACTCTATTCATCTCTCTTCTGCTGTTGATATGGGACCAGTCTAAGACCAAGAGTATCACAGACCCTCGCAGACCCCGCCTCCTGCCCACACCCCATGGTGTCCTCTTGGTCCCCTTGGTCACCCACAGAGACACCTCTACCTAACGCCTCCCAGGAAGTGGTCTCAGGACAGGACCCACATGTCCACAAAGCTGTCTGTGCGGCGAGGGTGTGCCCAGGTGCTTTTTTTCTCTGAGTGCCAGGTTTGGTCTGAGGAAGTGACCCAACAAGCCCCGGCCTCCCGTCCCTTCCTGGTCAGCACAAGCTACCACCATACTGGGACTCCACGCAAGAAACACCCGGGGCCTGAGTCCCCTGGGGCCCCTCTGCGGCTGCTCACCTGCAGGCCCTATGCCACCGGCTCTGCCCAAGAGTCTCGGCCTCCCAGGGCCTGGCTTTGTGCCCCAAGCCCATCTGTGCCCTTCACTGGGACATCCAGGCTTGGCACAGAGCCCCGCTACGTTTGTGTGGCCAGAAACCCTGTATCTGATCACCCGTGTACCTCATCTCCCCCCGTCTGGTCACCCATGCCCAGTCACTCCCATACCGATCCTCCCCAGACCCCTATCTGATCAGACTCTCCTCCCGCACCAGCCTTGGGGACGCTGGTCGCCCTGGTCCATCTTCAGCGAGACTCCTGCTGGGCATTTTGTCCAGAAGCCCTCAGCACAGTGTCCCCTCCTCACTGACCCCTGCTCCCAGGCTGCAGAACCCCGCTGAGCCCCGCCGTGTGGCCCCATCGCCTGGACCCCAGCACCACACGACATCCTGAATGCGTCTTGATCCTGCGCTTGCGCCAGCCTCACTGGGCCCTGTTCTCTGACTCCGCCACGCTGCGGCTGTCAGGGAAAGCAGGCAGGTGGGTCCTCGCGTCCCGTGGCTCTGTCCTTTCCTCATTCCTCACACATGCACCCCTTGCACTCCATTTCCATTTGATTTTGCGCTCCCCACAAGCCTTTGGCTCTGCATGCCTAGGAGGAGGCTGGGCTCCTGCCGCCATGCACCCCTGCGGAGGCTGGTCCCCAGCCCGAGCCTCGGCTCCAGCAGGGAAGAGACCATTTCAAGTACAGACCCAGCCCCGGGGCTTGGGCTGTGCCATTGTCCTGCATGTGCAGGTGTCCATATCTGTCATTTCCTTTTACACGGTTCCCAGAGATGGTGCTACTGTGGCTTCCACTGCCGCACACCCGCAGCCACCTGTCTGCACACTGCCCGCACACCGCCCGCATCTCAGGCACAGACCGAGGCCTCCCTCCTGTAACCTCTGCGGCGTGCCCTCCAGAGACAACTGCCGCTCAGTGCTGCACAGGAGGGGGCAGGTATGCAGAGGTGATCAGAGAGCTGACTGGACATCTCTCTGACTGCTGTCGCCTGGGAAAACAGGAGGGAACTGAGGGCACAGCCGCCCCTCACAGCCTCAGCCACCTCCAGCTGCGCACCCTGACCACTCTTCAGAGTTACAGCAGGACCAGCCCAGCACCTGCTGGTCCTCTCCAGCCCTTCAGCCCCTTCTTACTCCTGCCCTGCCCCGAGGCCATCAGCAACATGACACTGGTCACCCACACACCCAGGGACCACTTGCCACTCCCGCCAGACACAGACCCCTGTCCTGCGTCTCATCTCTTGGTCCTGTGGTCCTTGCTCTGGCCGCCTGGACCTGGGACAGCTTACCCTGGGGTCATCTGGGTTGTTCCACTCTCCTGGCTTCCCACCTGCAGGCACCCCGCATCCCCTTTGCCCTGAATAGCTGAGCCCTGGCGGTCTGGCCACTGCTGTCCCAGACCTGTCCTGCCTGGCCTCCGAGTCATCGCAGCACGAGCTCCTCATTGCTGGTCACCTCTGCCGTCCACCCAATGTCCATCCCCTCTCCAGCTCTACGTCCTTCAGGTCACTCAGCTCTGCACTTGTGGGCTGCTTGTCCCGGGTGTGCACTCTGCAACACTGGCCTCCGTCCGCGTCCTCCCTACTGCAGGAGTGACTTGGGCTGGGCCTCATCCCAGACCCAGCCTGCCCCGCCAGAGCCCCTGGGGCAGACACTCTGCGGAGGTGGGTTTTGCTCTCTCACCTCTCGTACCTTGTTCATTTAAAATGTAATCAATGCCTTACTAGAGAGACAAGTTTCCTGTTCTTTAACGTTTGGAGCATGAACACCTGATGCACAGCTCGCTTTGCACAGGTGTGTCCTGGGAGGCAATGGTGCAGTTTGCACTTCCAATCTGAGTGGGCGAGGCAGAGGAAGTCACCTCACAGGCGCACTGAGGCAAGGCGGTACCGAGCTGCCCCTCTGCTGAGGTCCCGCCTGCAGAACCGTCTGCAGCAGCGGTGATGAGGTCGGACTAGTCCCGCCTGGGCTCCGCGGCGGTGCCTGCAGGCTCCATGACTGCAGAGCTCCCCGTTAATCCGTGTGAAGGGGGAGATGCGATCCTCCCTGGCAGGGGCAACCACACAGCTTTCGTTAAAATGCCGAGCTCCACATGAAAACAGCACAAATCACCATTTCTGCCCTACTGGGTTGAGAAATCTGTGGGTGACAGGGTGTAGTAAAAACACATCTTTTTAGCCGGCATGAAAACAAACATTATCTTGGAAGAAGGAAAAGGCAAATGTCTTAAAGGAGTAAAAACAATTATTTACGCTAGGGGAATGTGAAGGACATGACATGATTTATTGCCAAATAATATTTAAATGAAATTCACAGGAGGGACTGCTGGGACCTTTGCTGTTGGGGTTCAGTGTACGTGGGGTCTGGGGAGCCCTGCTTAGGTCAGGCACGGCCTCATGGGGAGGGCTTGGTACCTGGGTTTCACCTGCTTCCTCCACAACAAATGCAGCCTATTGGAAGCTTGTGGGATTGTTTTGATTTAGCTTGGGGCTTTTGGTGGCTGAAAACAGAACAGACAGCCTCTCTTAATGGTTTTGGAGGCCAGGAGCCCGAAGGGGTTTTCCTGGGCTGAACTAGGGGTGCCCCAGAGCCTCTTGCCATGGCGATGCATCTCAGGGACACCTACAGCCTCACAGCACCTCCCACCTCTCCCACCTCCCCGCATCGTGTCCGCTTCACGTGGGACACTCAGCCCCAAAGTGCCGAGTATGCTACAGAGACTGTCGACGACAGGCGTGGTCACTGCAATCCCCAGGCAGTGCCCGGGAAGTGCCCGGGAGAGGCTGCCGGCCGTCTCATCCGCCCGGGGAACTGACACTGCGGGTTCTGTATGTGAAGAAGTGTGGGTCGGCTCAGTGCCTGACTTATTCCACACAGATGGTGGCATCCCCAGCTTCCCGAGGGCCCTTCCCAGATCTCATTATTCTGTGAACTGAATCGCTTCCACAGCGTGTATGAGTCTCATGCTCGTCCTCCGTTCACCAGCTGATGGGCCTCGGGGACTGTGAATGGTGTGCACTGAACCCGGGGTGGGGGAGGCAGGTGTCTCTTTGACACGGACTTAGCTTCTTTGGATGTGTACCAGGAGTGGGGCTGCTGGGACCCATGTAGCTCCAGTGTTAATGTTTCGAGCACCTTTCATACTATTTTCCATCATGGCGGTGCCAATTTATATTCCCATTGTTAGTGTGCAGTTACCTTTTCCTCCACTTATTTCCAACATTTATCTCTTGTGTTTTTGATAATGAATGTCTCTGTGGTGTGAGGTGGATTGATTTGTCTTTTCATGTGATTAATGGTATTAAGCACCTTTTCATATATTTGTTGCCCATTGGCACATCTTTGGAAGCACTGTCCCGGCTCGGCCTGTTTTCCTACTTGGCTGCTTATTTTTGCTTTTCTTTTTCAGTTGCTGTTGAGTTGCAGGGTTCCTGGTACAGCCTGGGTGTTAAAGCCCACCTCAGAGACATGGTTTGCGAATATTTCAGCTCCGCGGTTGCCTGAGGATGTGTTGCTGGTTCCCTTTGCCGATGAGCTGTGTAGCTGGTGTGATCTCACTTGTTTGCTTTTGCTTTTGTATCATATCTAGGAAATCCTCCCCTAGACTAATGTAGGAGGCTTCCTCTGCTTTCTTCATGGAATTTTACCGTTTCAGGCCTTGGGTTCAGCCCTTAATCCATCCTGAGCTGCTGCTGTGCCAGGTAAGTGTCCGCGTCCATTCTCGGGCACGTGGTTCTCCGGCTTCTCCGAACTCCCTACTGAAGGCGCTGTCCCTTCTCCCGTGAGTTCACGGCTCCCTTATCAAAGGTCAGTCAGCTGAATACGTGGGAGTTTATTTCTATGGCTTTTATTCTGTTCCTCTGGCCTGTATGTTTGTTTTTTATGCCAGTACCATGCTATTTTAATAACTGCAGCATTGTAACATATTTTGAAATAAAAATATTGCATGCATTTTAAGTTGCAATTCTGGGATGGTTTTTTCATGGCGACAAAACATGTCAGTTTTGGGGGTTGTAATCTCTTTACTGCAGCTAACATTTTCTCTAGACAGTGAAGCAAGAGCATTTTCTAAAGTTCCCTGATAGAAACTGTTGGAGCTGTTTAGTAGAGACACGGGAATGAGCGGGTATTATCGGTGGGTCCTTACTGTACTTGGAAGCTGGGATGAAGGAGCTGCTCTTGGAGTTTAGGAATCGCACTGGCAGGGCTGCTGACGATGCACAGGAGCCCTGGGTTCCAGCGCAGGGCGCGCCCCTCCTCCCACAGGCGTGAGCTGTCTCCTGATGGGGGCTGTTGGCATGGTAGCCACCAGCACTTGGCTGTCAGCAGTGTTTAACTCTCGGCATCAGAGGAGATTCGTCTCTAATTCAGGTGAAAATGTGGCAGGTTGGGAAACTTCCCATCGTGGGCTTTGTGTGAGCCTGTCTTTGCCCTCTCTTTCCCTGATCCATGCACAGCCCCACTCGGCAAGTATCTGCCCCACGTTCGGATGCTGTCTGAGAGGCGCCAGGTGCAGGGAGACTCCGGGGCAGAGATGTGGCCCCAGGGCTCAGTCTGCGCTCCTGCTCTGCGCTTCTGTCCTGTGGCCCCAGACAGAAGCTTCCAGTCCCCATCTGAGCGGCTCCAGATGTGGCTGCGCTGTGATGCACACACTGGCGGCACACACGTGACTCCCCTCAGACCTTCCTCTGTGTCAGGTCGCTGTCTCCGGTGACGCGGAGGCGAGGATCATCACCCAACAAGAGGCTGAGTGGCAGTGAGACGGCTTGCAGACACCAGGTCCCTGCCCCTCCTGCACTGCCTGCCCCACCAGCTCTGGGCCTTACTTATTTAGGGGTGACCTAGTGTTCCCCGTGCTGCCTGCAGCCCAGCGGGGCCCATCCAGGGGTGTCACTGGAAAATCACCCAAAGTGCAGGCTCCACTGCAGGGCCCCATTGCCAGCCCCTGCAGTTCCTAAGAAGCCAGAGAGCAGAAGTCCCGTGGGAAGGGGGACCCCTCCTTCTCTGACACCGACAGTCCTTTCCCCCTGCTCCTTTTCCCATTTTGCAATTCAGAAGATCTTTTAAGCCCCTGTTGTTTCTTCAAGAAGGAAAGGAAAAACACACGTATCAGCAAGTGAAGACTTAAATGAAGGAAGAGGATGTCAGCGCATCGAGAGTGAAGGAGGCTCACTTTCCAGATCCTTGTTAAAAGTTCAAAGCACATTTTTCTTATAAATTAGGTAGAAGCAAAATTCAGGGAGACAGGAAGGGAAGAAATAAGGTTTTAAAACATGCAAAGCATCTAAATGAGCATCAGGGAGGAAAATCAGATGCAGAGGGCATGCATCAGACACAAACCCTGGGCACTTAACGCGTGCTAAAGTGTTGGTGTCAGCTGCCATTTTCCACAGCCGTGGCCGCCAGCTGAGGGGTGCCTGGCAGGGCTGGTTCACATTTAAGAGAGGTCTCTCTGTTAATTAGTTCAGCAGTGAATAGGTGTACATGTGCACATGCATGTGTACATGGACGGGTGCATCTATGCATGTCACATGCACACATGGGTATGTGTATATATGTAGATGAGTGTGCATGTTGTGTATGCATGTGTATATGTACATATAGATGTGTACACATGTGTGTGTATGCACACACATACATGTACGGGCATGTAAGTTATATCGTGTATGCATGCTTATGTGTGGGTTTGCATGTGTATGTGTGCATATGCAGATGGGTGTGGATGTGTGTATGGGTATGTGTGTGATGGGTTTGTGTATACGTAGATGCATGTTTATGTGTGTGCATGTGTACATGTGTGCCTGTGTGATTACCAAGAAGCCAGCAATTGTCCCAGCTTGATCCTCAGCTCTCTGCTGGTTTGGACGTAAACTGGGAGGAGAGGCAGAATATAGCCCCTCGGACGTCCCCAGGCACTGCCCTACGTGTCTGGCATATGCCCTAGGAAGCATGCCAGAGAGTGCTCTCTCCCACAAGGCCAGGCCCACGCTCCATGCCAGGGATGCTGCCCCTGTGCGAGCTGTGTGAGCATGTGGGGCATGCAGGACAGAGCTCAGAGTGGGCCCAGGGCTGTCACCTGGCCTCTCCTTGCCTTCTGGGAATGGATTGAGATTGGGGGGAGAATTGGCACAGTTGTGTGTGTGGTACATTCATGTGGTGTGAGGATGCATACATGTGGCCCATGTCCATGTGGTGGGTGCATGTGCAGTGTGGTAAGCATGCATGTAGCATGTGCATGAATGTGGTCCCTGTGTGTGGTTGTGCATGCGTGTGTGCAGGTTGCTTCAGTCCATAGACCCTCCACTAGGACCTGCTACACGTAGAGCACCATGGCAGTGGCTGTGCCAATTGTCAGGGCCCCAGGATACAGAGCATCTCATGGCAGAAATACAATTTCTGCCAGCTACGACTATCACAGGGGCTCAGAGCCCCGGAAGGGTGGGAGGGAAGGCGGGAGAGGTCAAGGATTGCCCTGGGGGAGGTTGCTGGTGGGGCAGTCCTGAGCTGAGTCAAGTCTGGGGTGTCTCAGGGGAAAGGGTGGCTCAGGTTGAGAGCTGCAGTGCCTGTGAGAGGGCAATCTTGCCAGCGGCTGATACTCCTGGCAGGGTTGGATGTGGTCAGGTGACAGGACCTCTGGAGCCCAAACCCCTGGATGAGTCCTGGGGGACCCAAGATCCAACTTCTTCACAGAGTGAAGTCAGTATGTCGTTTATGCCTTGCTGGACACTAGTGCCGATGTTGGTGACACATGAGGACATCACATGCATTCTCTCAATCAGCTCATGCACCCTCTGTGTGCTGAGGCCATGGTGTCCACACTGCAGTCTGCCCTGTGTGCAGGGCAGCCCCGCGGCCTCAGGCACCTGCCATGTTCCATGCCCCTCTGGAAGACTGTCTGGCTTGTGCCCCTCAGGAACCCACACCTCTTCCCACCCCACCAGAGGACAAGCGGACAGGTGGCAATGACCTTGCAGGTGCCCCGCCTTTGGGACCCCTCCTGGTCCTCAGAACAGCAGCTGTGGGAGCTGGGGTGGTGTGTGACCCCTAAGGGGTGGAGCCAGCCACCTGTCCTGTGTGCTGGGGCTTCAGACACGGCCCCCCACCCAGAGCTTCGTTAGCATCAGCCTGACGGGCTGTGGAGGCAGGCGGGGATTTGGGTTAATAAAGGAGATTCTGAACTGGCTCTGGGTCTGCTCAGCTAGCTCTGCCTGCAACAGTCTCGTCCATCAGGCAGCTCAATTAGGGCACCGGCCGGGGCCACTCACAGCTGCTCGGATTCGGGGCCTGTCAGAAGTAGAACCAGGAGGAGACCTGGCTGCGCTCTCCTGAGGACAGATGTGCACCCTTCCTCCTCGTCTCAGCAGGGTGGGAGCTTTGGGGCATCTGCTGGGCCTGCAGAGAGGGACGCAGCCAGGGCTCCCGGGACACATGGGTCCCCTCTGCACACCCGCTGCCGGCCCCGCACACACTGTGCAGCACACACACACTCTGACCCGGGGCCAGGCCACAGCAAAGAAGTGAGGATGTGGGGTGTGGGGCCAAGGGGCAGCTTGGGGCTGCTCAGCAGGAGAGTGGCGGGTGGATACTTGTGACTGTGACGCCACGGAAGGCGAAGCACAAAGTAGCAGATCTAACAACCAGCAGCAGGGAACAGCGTCCGTCTGGGCTTCAGGAAGAGAGCCAGGGCCTGCTCAGCCACAGCAGGGTTTGCCTCTGCAGTCCCCAGGAGTGTCACGGGCTGCGGCAGGTGAAAGAGACTGGCGAGGACACCAGGCAGCTCACCAGGCCATGCAAGATGCTGGCACTGCAGCCTTAGGCCCCGCAGCCCAACAGGCACTCTCGCCTTGCTCTCCGGGCGGGCGGAGAGGCTGGGGTGATGCACTGGAGCACAGTGCTATCCTCTCTGGTGAGGACCGGGGCCAGAGCAAGCGTGCAGCAAATGCCAGGAGCTCAGTGTTTACCCCAAGGGGCAATGAGGCCCTGAGGAGGGAGGAAGCCCGGAGTCCAGGAAGAGCTCTGATCAGAGCTACATAGTCAACCTGTGGTGCATCCATCCTCCCATCATCAGTCCACTTATTCATCCACCCACCTACTCATTCATCTATTTACTGTCCTTCTATCCACTATCCATCCATCCATAATCCATCCACTCATCTATCTGTTCACT
>NW_004955994.1:0-10234 GCF_000276665.1 Chinchilla lanigera
ACTGTGTTGCTATAAACATGGGTGCAAATATATCACTGTGGTATGATGTCTTTAATTCTTCTGGGACAATACCCATAAGAGGAATAGCTGGGTAAAATGGGACCTCCAATCCTAGTTTTTTGAGGAATCTCCACACTGATATCCACAGTGGTTGTACCTGACTACATTCCCACCTACAGTGAAAAAGGGTTCCTTTTTCCCCACAGCCCCTCTGGCATTTGTTGTTGGTTAATTTTTTTTGATGATAGCCATTCTTTCTGGGGTGAGATGGAATCTCAGTGTTGTTTTAATTTGCATTTCTCAAATGACAAATAATGTTGAACCTTTTTTCATATATTTATTTTCCATTTGTATTTCTTCATCTCAGAGGTGTGTATTCATCTCGGATGTCCATTTTTGGATTGAGTATTTGAATTTTGGGGATCTGATTTTTTTTAACTCTTTATATGTTCTAGATAGGAGTCTTTTATTTGGAGGACAGTCGGATAAAATTTTTTCCCAATTTGTGGGGTTTCTTTTCACTCTGTTGGTGATTTATTTTGATATGCAAAAACTTTTTAATAAGATGAGATCTCAGCTGTTCTTCGAAGTATTTCCCATGTGTTTTGATTTTTGTTCATGAACTGTCTGCCTACACATATGTCTTCAAGATTTCTACCTACTTTCTCTTTCAGTAGATTTACTGTTAGTGTTTTAATATTTATGCCTCTGATCCATTTTGACTTTAGTTTAGTGCATGGTGATTGACATGGGTCTAATATTAGCCTTCAGTATGTGACATGTTCTTTTTTTTTTTTTGGTTTTTCTCCAGTACCAGGAATCGAACTCATGACCTTGCACTTGCCAGGCAGGCGCTGTGCCACTGAGCTAAATCCCCAGCCCTAGTCTTCAGTATGTACGTAAGCCATTTTTTTTCAGCACCATTCATTAAAGAGGCTATCTTTCTTCCAGTGAATATATTTAGCCCCTTTGTTAAAGATAAGGTCGCTGAGTATATTTGTAGTTATGTCTACATCTTGCAGTCTGTTCCATTGATCCTGAGGTCTGTTTTGTTTTGTTTTGTTTTGTTTTTGCCAGTACCATGTTGATTTGATTACAGTAGCTTTGCAGTACAATTTCAAGTTAGGGATTGTGATATCTTTTGACTTGCCTTTGTTGGCCAAGATTGCCTTTGCTATTCTAGGTCTCTTCTGGCTCCAGATGAATTTTAGGAATATTTTCTCTAGATCTGTGAGGTACAATAATGGTGCTTTGATTGGGATTGAATAGAAATTGTATAACAATTTTGGGTGTTAGGTCATTTTCACAATGTTGATTCTTCCTATCCACGAGCAAAGAATATCTTTCTGTTTTCTGATATCCTCTTCAATCTCTTTTTTCAGAGTACTATAATTTTCAATGTATAGATCTTTTGCTTCATTTGTTAGATTGATTCCTAAGTATTTCATTTTTATGGATACTATTGTGAAGGATGTAATTTCCCTAATTTCTCTCTCAGTGAGTTTGTTGCTTGTGCACAGGAATGCTATTGCATTTTGAGTGTAGACTTTATATCCTGCTATGCTACAGAATTTGGCTATTAAATATAGAATAATTTTGGTGGAATTTTTGAGGTCTGTGTAGAGCATCATGTCATCTGCAAATACTGATACTTTCACTTCTTACTTTTCTATCCTTATTCCTTTTATTTCTCTCCCTTGTTTAATTTGCCTGGCTTGTTCCCAAAACTATATTGAATAGGAGTCCTGACAGTGGACATCTTTGCCTTGTTCCTGATTTTAGAGTGAAAGTTTTCAGTTTATGTCTACTTACATGAAACTGGCTATTGGTTTGTCATAAATGGCTTTTATCAGATTGAGGTAACTACCACCTATTCCAATTTTCTGTAGGGTTTTCATCATGAATGAATGTTGGACTTTACCAGAAGCTTTTTCTGCATCTATTGAGATGATCATGTGATGTTTTCTTTGGTTCTGTTGATATGTTGTATTACATTTATTGATTTATTGATTTGTGTACAGTGAACCATCCCCATATTCCTGGGATGAATCATACTTGGTCATGGTGTATAATAATCTTCTTGATGATATGCTGCATTCTGTTTGCTAATGTTTTATTGAAGATTTTTTCATCTATGTTCATTAGGTAGATTGGCCTGTAATATACTTTTTCGGTTGGGTCTTTCTCTGGTTTTGTTATGAGGGTAATACTTACCTCCAGGAAAGAGTTAGGGTCTATTACTTCCCTTTCAATTTTATTAAACAGTTTGAGGAGTATTGGCATTAAGTCTTCTCTAATTTTGTTGTAGAATTAAGCTGTGGATCCATCAGGACCTGGGCTTTTCTTTGTTGGTAAATTTTTTAATTATGTTTTGAATTTTATTGACTGATATTGGATTATTCAGAATTTTTATATCTTCTGGATTCAACTTTGGACATTCATGTGTTTCTATGAATCTGTCCATTTCTTCTGTGGTTTTCATCCTATGAGAGTAGAGACTTTCAAAGTAATTTTAATGATCTTCTGAGTTTCCACAGGATTTGTAGTGATTTCACCTTTTCATTTCTTATGGCATAAATCGGAGTATTTTCTTTCATTTTTTAATAAGCTTAGCTAGGGGTTTATCAATTTTATTTATTGTTTCAAAGAACCAACAGGATCTTTGATTCATTAATCCTTTTGTATTGTTTCTTATTGTCAATTACATTAATTTCTGCTCTGATCTTTATAACATGCTTCCTTCTTTGGGCTTGGTTTGCTCTTCTTTTTCCAGATTGAGGTGCAACATTAGGTTGTTTATTTCTGCTCATTTTGTTGTCCTCATGTGAAAATGCTGGGCTATAAATTTCCTTCTGAGGACTACTTTCATTGCATCCCACAGGTTCTGGTAAGTTGTATTTGCATTTTCATTTGACTGCAGATATTGTTTAATTTCTTCTTTGATTTCATCTGTAACCCATTGGTTTTTCAGGAGGGTGTTGTTAAATTTACATGTATTTATGGAGTTCTGTGGTTTCTTTTGTCAATAATTTCTAATTTCATTGCATTATGATCACATAATATATATGGGATAATTTCAATTTCCTTACATTTACTTAAATATATTCTATGGGCTCATATATGTTCTATTTTATGGAACGTCCTGTGTGCAGCTGAGAAGAATGTATTCTGATGTTGTTGGGTGCAACACTCTGTAAAGATCTACTAAGAATTTTTCTCCACATGTTTGGTTCAGTTCTATTAGCTTTTTGCTGACTTTTTGTCTAGTTGATCTATCTTTTTGTGACAAAGGTGTGTGAAGGTCCTCCATTATAACTGTGTTATTGCTTATTTGATTTTTCATGTCTATTAATATTTGTTTTATATGTTTATTGTATGAGTAAATATATACTGGGTACTTCCATATTTGGTGCATATATAGTTATGGTGATTATTTCTTCCTCCAGCAGTTTTCTCCTAGAAAGTATGTACTGACTTTCTTTATCTCTTTTAATAATTCTTGGTTTATAGTTCACATTGTCTGCAATCAGAATAGCTACCCCTGATTTTTGCTGGTTTCCAGTTACACAGACTATTGTTTTTCATCTTTTGACTTTCAGTCTATGAATTTCCTTTTGAATGAAATATTTTTCTGTTATATTGCTTAATGGTGGATTTTATTTCTTGATCTAATCTACCAGTCTGTTTCTTTTGATTGGTGAATTGAGGCCATTTATATTACTGGTTATAATTAATATGCATTGGCCTATCTTTGTCATGTTATGTTCTGGTGTTGATTCCCTACCTTTACTCTCTGTTTAATTGCTTGCCCTTTTTGGTCATTTCTTTCTGTTGATCTTGGGATTGTGGTCATTTTTGTCTCTAGTATATCTTTCAGTACTCTTTGTAAGGTTGGTTTTGTGGTCATGAATTTCTTCAGCTGTTTTTTGTTTTGGGAGTATCTTATTTCTCCATTAATTTTGAAAGGTAGTTTTGCTGGGTACATCAGTCTTGTTTGGAAGTTGTTTACTTTCAAGACTTAAAATAATTCACTCTAAGCTCTTCTTGACTTGATGGTTTGTGTTTAAACGTTTGCTGTGATTTTGATGGGCTTTCCTTTATAGATGATCTGTTTTTTTCTCTAACAGCTTTTAATATTATGTTCTTGTGCCAAATTTCTGAGATCTTGATTATTATATGTCTGTGTGTAGATTTCTTTTGGTTATGGTTAATTAGATCTCTATATGACTCACTTAACTGTATGTTAGATTATTTTTCCATGCTTGGAAAATTTCCTGCTATTACTTTTGCAAATAGTTTTTTTATGCCATTTATATTGACTCCTACTTTTTCACAGACACTTATTATTCTTATATTGTTTTTCCTTGCATCATCTTGCTGGTATTGAATTATAATTTCCTGTTTCCTTGTAATTTTTAAGAGATCTTTTCTTTCTTGATTGCTAGCTGCAGTGCTGTCTTCAAGGTCTGAAAGTCTGTCCTCAGTTTTTTTCAAGTGGTTTTGCCAGCTTTCAATGGAATTTTTTGTGTTTTAGGTATCTCTGAATTTATTTCATGCATTTGAATTCTTTTCTATATTATTCATTCAAGGTTTACATCACTCTCTTATGCACCTCTATTATTTTATCAGTATCTTCTTTAGATATGCTGTGTAATTCTTTCATTATGGTAGTCATTTATTTACTACCTGAGAGATTATTTCTCATCTGAGTTCCTTTATAGCTTCCAAGAGTTGTTTCTTTACTACAATTGCTTTGTTTCAGATATTTCAGTGTGTGACTTTCAATTTCTTCTGTGTCATTGTCTCTTGCACTTGTTCTCGGTGGGCTGGAGGTCTGAGATTGCATTTTGTTCCTTTGTCTTAACATTCTCTATTTCAAAACATTTTTTATTTGGTTTCCTGTGACAATCTTTGTGAGTGCTGGTAGTAGGTAGCTATATCACTAGTATCAAGGCCTCTCTAAGAAAAGTCTATTCTTCAGAGATATCTTCTTGGTTTGTGTCTGTCTCAAATCCTACCTTCCCAATTAATTGAGAGTGGAATGTTGGTTTCAGTTTGGCTCTGTGCTCATTCTTTTGGTGTAAGGCTGTAGTGATGCTATTATCCCAGAGCTTTCCAATATTGTTACACAAGGGACAACAACTAATTACAACAGATGTGACATCCTAGCTTCAGCAGTACAATTAGTGATAATGATAGCATCAAGCACAATTTAGAAATTGAAAAACTGTGGTAGGAATTTTGTACTGTGGACCGTAGAAACAAAGTCTACAGTTATATAACAGAACCAATCAAAAATTAGGACTTTGTATGCAAAGTGTTTTCTCTTGTTAGAGTGGATTTACCGTGAGTTCCCTCAAATAAGGCAGTTGCCATTCCCTGGTTGTTCCTCGTGCTGGCTGCCCATCCTGTGGTGTAGAGGGATGGACCATCTGGATTCCTCTGGACCGAGGCTCCTGCAGCAGTGGACAGGTGATGGGTGGGTCTCTCCCCTTCTATACAACTCAGTGCAGCTCACTATGGCTCCCTTGATGTGGAGGGGTGGTGGGCAGGGTCTCTTCCCTCCTGCTCAGCTCACAGAGGCTTCTGTGATTGTCATTACTAATCTTAATGTTGACAGTTTGAACTTGTTGCTATTGTATCAGTAATAAGGCCATGGCATCTGATTTGTTGCTCTTCCTTATTGTAGGAAATAGCCAGAGAAAATAAGGTGATAAAGGAGTCAAATCCTAAAATACTTAAGAGGAAAAATAAAATTTTGTTCACAGACAATATGAAATATGAACATGAAATCCTAAGACACTGAAACTTCTAAGTTATTTAAATAATAACATATAAAGTAAATATACAAAGCCAATCTGTACACTAGCAAAAAAATAATTGGAAAGCAATTAAAAGCTGGGCCTTTGACAAAGTGATGAGGTTGGGGGTTGTTGGAGACTTGTTCTTAGTAGGTGGACCTTGTGGAAGAGCCAGGTCACTTTGGGAGTGACCCAGAATGTTACATTTCCCTTCCTGGCTTCTCTCTTGACACTCCATGCTCCCCGTTCACCATGCTTCTGTACCATGCCTTGGAGAATATAGATTGAAACTCTACTGAAACATGGGCCAAAATAAATCAATGATGTGCACAACAGTGCCAAAATAAAGGGGGAAAGCCATGTGTTGTATTGAACATGTATTGTGATTACCTATGTCCACCATAACGTGCAATAGATATCTTAAACTTACTCTGCTTGCCTAATTGGAATTTTAAGTCCTTTGACAGACATGTACCTTCTTTGAGGACCTTGTCATCTTGTTTGATACCAGAAGCCATAGATACAAAAAAGGCAATGCGTATTACTTGCTTAGAGAGAACTCCAAGTTCCACACCTGCCAACAGTTTTGTAACAGTGTTTATAGCCATTTGGGAAGGTTTAGCAGCAGCACAGATGAGAGATGAAAGCACAGACCTAGGCTGTCCCTGCTGCTAAATTCCATGCTATGTGTTTGTGTTCTTGAGCTTTTCCCCAAGATTATGTCCAGGGAACAAATACTTCTAGAAACCAATGTATGTGTGTGTGTGTGTGTGTGTGTGTGTGTGTGTGTGTGTGCATGTGTACATCCCGGGAGCGTTACTGTTTAGATCAAGACTGTGCTCTGAAAGGCTCATGCATGCAGAAGTGGAGCTCTTAAAAGGTGAGTGGATCATGAGGGTGTCACTGTGTTCATCAGTGGATTAATATTCATTGATGAGTTTACAGCTGAATGTGCTGTTAGGAGATAGGGCCTGGTCTGAAGAGATGCATGTCAAGAGGTATGACCTGAAAAGCTGTGTTCTTTTTAAAATTTATTTTATTGGCACAGTTTTGATATGCATAATGATCACAATCATCATAGGAAATTTGTATCTGTACATGCTATATCTCAATTCTTTTTGCCCCATTCCGCTCCCCTTCTTATTTCCAAATATTTTGCTTCCATTTTTCTCCTTCTATTCTCTTTCTTCCTTTTCCCTTGTTTCCCTTCTCTCACCCCTGTCCCTTGTTCCCCTTTCCATTTGAACATTTTCTTCCTACTTCCCAATAATTATCATCCATTTTAGACCTGAAAGGGTGCATTCTTGTTGGTGTCTCCTCCTTTCTCTTTCTTTGCTTCCTGACTGCCATGAGTCGATAAACTTTCCTTTACTGTGCCCTTCTACCATGCTGTATCTGCCTTGGAGCCAGTTAATTATGCATGGACTGAATCCTGTAATCTGTGAGCCAAAATAAACCTCTCCTCTTTACGTTGTGGGTGTTGAGTATTCTGTCCCAGTGACAGCAAGGTGACTAATACAGGAAAATTGGTACCTAAGAAGTGGGGCCATTGCTGTGACCATAATAGCAATATTGTTTGCAGAAGAGTTTGAAAAGATTTGTAGATTCAGGATTGAAGAAAACCTAAATGCTATAAGCAGAGATTGATAGTCAGTTTGGTTGGAGCTCAGCAGGATACAATGCTGATAGGAGTGCCTTATGAGGTTTCAGTTGGGAAGTACTCTTGTGAAGTGAATTAGAGGCCATATGTGTTATATTGTGTTAAAGAATTTGTCTACATTTTGTGCATGTTCTGAGATGTGGTGTGAAGATAAATTTAAAGGTTGTGATTTACTAATCTGGTGGAGGAGATTAAAGGTAGCCCAACATTCAGGCTGTGGCAATGTGTTGTGAGCAAGCTATTGTAGTAACATAGAATGGACACGTTTGTGCCTGTCTACAATGTCAGAATTTATTGAATAACAATAAATTCAGGATCTAGGGCAAGTATCCAAGGTTAATTCAGTAGCTGGTGAGCCTGGCAATCACAGGTTCTTTTATTTCCATCTTAATTACTAAGGTCTTAATTACTAAGGTCTGGAACACTGAAGTCACACATTACACTTCACATCATAATATATAGGTTACAGAATTGCTAAGAAAAGTTTAACAGTGGCTTCTAGATTTGCAGATGAGGAAATGAAAGCCAAATCATAGTACACAAAGCTGGTCAGTATAGTGTACCACATAGTATACCACAGGTGGTCAGATAAGATCACAGACCAGGCAGAGCTTCTCCTGGGAAGCCTGGGGCATGCTGAGAACTCAGATTTGATTGAAGGCCAAAGACTTGATGGCAGTCAGTTCAAGTGGGCTGTGTCCAGCAGGGAGATCAAGCTGAACTGAAGCTGGGCACAAGGGCTTTTGAGACTGTGATGTTTTCATCAGGTGACGTGATGATATACCAAGTCAATATTGCGCCACCCCACTTCAGTGTTACATGTATTTTCTTTTATATGACACTAGTGAGGGGTGCAGCATTTGTGGTTCTGATGTATCTGATAAGATCTTGAGCTTGGTTTTCTCTGCTGTAACTTGGATATGTAATCGCATGTCCATCTATCCTAGATTTAATTTGTTAAATTTACAGGTGGCAATGTTTTATTAGCAAGATTAATTTTTGTGTATCAGATTATGATTTATGATTGTGCTGTGCAGCTGGGAATTTTTTTGATAAATTTCTTTTGTCCAACATCTGGCGGTTATCTATTGGTACAAATGTTATCAAGTCATTCTGCCTCAGAATTTGCATGCAAAATGAAGCAGAGAGCTGTTACAATGGAGCAACTCAGGGCAAAGCACAGCCTGAACGTGGCTACTCAGTACAAAATGGGGTGACTCACAGCAGGGCACAGCCTGCTGTACACACACGAGAACTGCTGGCTGGCTCCAGCCAGATGTACAGTAAAATCAGAAGTGAAAAACAGAGACAAAGGACATAAAAATTATGTAGCTTGGCTAGAAAGGAAATGCCTGTAAAGTTATATCCACAGAGAGTGCCATTACTGAAAAAGATAAATGCCATTAAAAACAAGCCAAGTATTTTTACTAGGAAAATGGGAAATATATTGCAGGGTACCTCAGGACATGGACAGACCTTGGCCATTACAGGCTCAAGGGTATACAAGGATAAACTCTTTTGAAAAACTATGGTTTCAGAAGCTAGCCACAGAGTGCCCTCTCATTCAAGATGCCCTAGGGAAGTCTCTCTGAGTTCAGCCATTAGAGGCTCCATGCTCAGAGCATTCTCTGTGATAGTCTCAGCACACCACTCAAAGGCTCTGCAGCTATGGTCCAAGAGGGCCCAACTGCTGCTCAGGTTGACACCAGACCTTTGCGTCATCATGTGCCACTGGTTTAAAAGATATGCACAACTCAGGAGTCATGCGAAGTTTCCACTCAGAGCTCAAAGAAGGCTCGGGTGGCCAGGCATTGTGTCCCTGAGAGAGTGATGTGTGAAGCTGTGAGAATCAAGCTGAAGGTGCTGTAAAGACCCCAAGAATTTGGAGACCCTGCATTCTTTCCTCTTTCCTTGTCAGCCTCCTTGTTTAGCTCACTGCTGTTCACTCTGAAGTCTTCCACACGGCTGTCACTTTCCTGAAGCCTTTCCTGCATTACTCCTCCCTATCAGGGCCTAAGTCAGGTGATTCTCTTCCCCACTGGCCTTATTAGCAGTATTGAAACTTCTCTCTTCGTCTCCACACTGATAACTTAATTCTTATTCCTCCATTATAATATATATCTTTATTTACATAAATTGTACTCTACAGCACTAAATAATATATGTAATTATGTTTAACAGATATAGCCCATAAATTTGAGTTAAACATCTATAAGAATACATACAAAAGTACACTGACACATATGTGGGTTTGTCTACATAGCAGGGCATGTTTACAGTGAGACACAAAAAGATGCCCGTGTATAGTGGAAGAGGTTGGAGAGGGGAGAAAGTGGTAATTCCCCTAAAAGCAATGAAGCAGAGTTCATAATGAAGTGTTTTTTTTTTAACAAAGAAAATAAACAATAATAATAAAAAATATTAGATATGATACAGAATTTCACTAAATAAGATGATAGGAATTCAACAGTGGTGGTTATATTGCATAATGTTGTCTTCAAATTTGTTGTTCAATTACCAGATATAAGCATGCAAAATTGGCCAAAAAATTAAAAAAACATTTTAAGCATTAACTGTTTCTTTCAATAAACCAATAGAAATCAGTGGTACAATTATGCCAACTATTCTTGTATAGACATATATGTTTTCCCTTCCTTCTCTCTTTCTTTTCTCCTTCTTTCATCACAGTTGTTTCTTCCCTAGGTATTGTAAAAGGGGATGAAATTCTGTTCTTAAAGATTATTGCTCTGTAGATGATATTTAAATACTCTGG
>NW_004955995.1:0-1199 GCF_000276665.1 Chinchilla lanigera
CAGTCCCTGCCTGGCAAGCGCAAGGTCGTGAGTTCAATCCCCGATACCGGAAACAAAACAAAACAAAACAAACAAACAAAAAAGAATCACTCTACAGGATAGTTAACATAGTTGTTCTACTGTCTTCTATTTCTTTGCTGAAACTGTCAATGAGTCCTTGATTGATCAATATTGCATGCCTCTGTTTTCATGAGAAACCACTTTGAAGATACCAATATGTAATACAACAAGCATTGTTAATTTTGTACCATTTTGTTTGTAACTCTGTATTGTTTGTATTGTTCTTTTGCTATTTTGTAAAATATTGTCTGTCAAAAATGAAAAATAGAAAAATAAAAAGTAGGTACAAAGGTGAGACAAGACAGCCTGACATTTCTTCTGATTAGCTAGCAGGTTGAGATCATCAGTTACATTGCTAGACTAAGAATCATGAAGCTTGGCACAATCAAACGTCCTGCATGTTTTGTTATGCTCTCATGGTTACAGGGGTCAAAAAAGTAATTACAGACACATGAGGCAGCTACAGAGCTAAGCAATTTCAAAAGAACAAAGTTTTTTTAAAAGCACAATTTTTCTGGTACAACTTTTTGTGGCAGGTGGCAGCCATGGATCTAAGAAAAATCAGCATTGTTCTTGTTTGCACAGTCACTGTCAGCTGGAAGAGTGAATCATAAAGCAATCCACAGCTCATTCAAGAATATTTTACTTCATGTCCTCTTCATTCTCTTTTTTCAGAGTCCTATAATTTTCATTGTATAGATCTTTTACTTCTTTTGTTAGATTGATTCCTAAGTATTTCATCTTTTTAGATGGTTTGTGAAAGGTGTAGTTTTCCTAATTTCTCTCTCAGTCTGTTTGTTACTTGTGTACAGGAATGCTATTGATTTTTGAGTGTTAACTTTGTATCCATCTATGCTACTGAATTTGGTTATTAAATCCATGAGCCTTTTGGTAGTTTTTGAGGTCTTCTTTGTAGAGTATCATGTCATCTGCGAATAATGATAATTTCACTTCTTCCTTTCCTATCCTTATTCCTTTTATTTTTCTCTCTTGTCTAATTGCTCTAGCCAATATTTCCAGAACTATATTGAATAGGAGTGGTGAGAGTGGACATCCTAATGATATTTCTTTCTCATGGATAGGAAGAAGCAACATTGTGAAAATGGCCATACTCCCAAAATTGTTGTACAGATTCAATG
>NW_004955995.1:1984-4594 GCF_000276665.1 Chinchilla lanigera
TTCTCTAGTGAAGAGATACTAATGGTGAATAAATACATGAAAAAATGTTCAACGTCATTAGTCATTTGAGAAATGCAAATTAAAACACTAAGATTCCATCTCACCCCAGAAAGAATGGCTATCATTAAGAAATCAACCAATGACAAATGCTGGAGAGACTATGGGTAAAAAGGAACATTTCTCCACTGCTGGTGGGAGTTCAGATTGGTGCAATCATTGTGGAAATCAGTTTGGAGATTCCTCACAAAACTAGGATTAGACGTCCCACTTAACCCAGCTATTCCTCTTCTGGGTTTTTTTTCCAGAAGAATTAAAAATATCCCTGATGTCATATCACAGCAATATATGTGCAGCCATGTTTATAGCAGCACAATTTCTCATAGCTAAATCTTGGAAACAGCCCAAATGCCCATCAACAGAGAAATGGATAAAAAAAAGATGTGATATTTTTATAGAAAGGATTATTACCCAGCTATAAAACAAATAAACTCGAGGCTTTCAAAAATAAATGGATGCAAGAGAGACCATACTCATAAGTGAAATAAATAAACTGGACCCACATGTGGAAACATCATATTCTCTCCTTGGTGTAGGAACCTGAAAGACTAGGTAAAACTCAAAACGTACAATAGATGATAGGGAAGAGAAAGAAATTGCTCAAAGGAAGGAACGACTGGGATGAGGGAAAGAAGAAAAAAGAAGGAACACAAAATATAAATATATATCTGAATAGCTGTGATGACTGTTTTACTGATGTCGGGTGGTGTATTGAAATGAACAGTTAATACTTACAATTTTTTAAGTTCTGATCGATTTTGCATGCTTGTGTCTGGCGATCTGAGCAACTGATTTGAAGATAACAATATGCAATGGAATTACAATGGTGAACTCCTACCATCTTGTCTAGTGAAACTCTGTCTTATCTCTAATGTTTTATCAAAGAATTTTTTTTTTATTCTCTTTAATGGTTTGAGCAATCTTTCATTCTTACATCTGGTAATCTGAGCAATGTAGTTGAGGACAGCTATATGCAAAGTAACAACTACTGCTCATTCATATGATTTTGTCTTGAGACTCTGTATCACTTTGAATGTTCTTGCTTTGATTTATGTTTGTGATACTGGTATGCTGCTACTGTTCCATTTTTTTTGTTTGTTTCTCATTTACTACTCTCTCTAAAACAAAAAATCAGAAAAAAAGAATATTTCACTTATAAATGCAGGATTCAGAGTTCAGATCTATGTACTTGATTAAAAATATGCTTCTGTTTGAATATATTTTACAATCTCATATAAGAGATGATGTCACATAATATGAACATTGGTCAGGTTTCCCCCAAAATCGTACAAGGTTTCTGATTTTGACCAAACAAAAATATTTTCTGCTTGGGCTTCATCAAAATTGGTATTTTTGGGGCTGGGGATATAGCTCAATGGTAAGGCACCTTCCTGGCAAGCTTGAGGTTGAGTTCAATTCCTGGGTCCAAAAATAAAACAAAATTAGTGTTTTGTTCTCTGAGGAAAAAATATCGTGTGTTCCTAACTCTGGCTCTGAGTAGAGATAGGTCATATTGCTGCTCTGAAAACACTTTTTTAGAGCAGAAAATTTGGACTAAGAAACTGCTTTATCATCTATTTTCTGCATGAGAGAAAGCAGAAGGATGATTAAAAGAGATGGGAAGAAAAGTGGAAGCAAACAGAGAGAGACTGAGATTGTGCTGGGAGGTGAAATTCCTGATGTGAGTCTCACCTGAGCAAACAACTTCAACAGCTCCACCACGCTGGCAGCTGCCTGCAGCACAGGGTGCTCTGGGACAGAACCAGAGCTCAGGCTCCTGCCCCACACACTGGAACTCTTCAGCCCACAGCTGTTCACTGGCATTCCTGGACACATTCCTCAGGACAGACACAGCCTTGCCACACCCCAGCTCTGCACATATAACTTGGGCAGTGGGGAACGTGAAGTTCACATCAGACACTGGAGTCCACCTTCCTCTAGGGTTCACTTCTACTCTCCCTGAGCAAAGTCCATCTTGTCCAGCTAGACGCAGAAATCCTATAACAGAGAAAGTATATTCACTAAGTAACCATGATGCAGACTTAGAATCTGTAAAAAAACATGATAGAAGTGATGCTGTGAAAGAAAGTCTTACTTTTCCCAGAATTGGGTCATGGCAAGAAGATTTGCAAACTAGTGTTAGAAAGGGCTTTACATGACCTAGTGTTTGGAGACAAATTAAGAAGGAATTAGCAGAGTTAGTTCAAGATATCTATCACCTAATCACTTATACTGAGAAGTAAATTTATATATACCTTTAAAAGAATATACTAAAGAATATATTAAAAGAATACTCATTTATTTCTCTATAATATACAGTCTTCCTTGTTTCCTAATATCTATGTCTATCCACTGAGTGTGACCTCAATTAAAATAGATTAAGTTTCATTATTCACTGTTTTATCCTTAGAAAATTTAAGTTCCCAGATAGTAATCTCAACTTAATTAACATTTAACAAATGAGAACAACTTCATTTTTAAACCTCATAATTTACATTTACTTCCAATTTAAACAAGAGAAAAAGGCTTATGATATAGTGTAAGACAAATAAT
>NW_004955995.1:4884-7694 GCF_000276665.1 Chinchilla lanigera
TTCAGTAATGTTTTCTTTCTAAAGTATGTCACAAAAAAAATTGCTAATTTATTTTATTAAAACTTATTTTATTCTAATCAGACATGTTTCTATTTCTCTTTGAGGCTAATGTAGTAAATCAAAGTCTGAATTCCTAAAGTGATTACACAAGGTTATTTGAAATTATATCATGACTGGAGTGGAATGATAATAATGTACCTTACCTGAAAAGTCAGAATGCACATACAAAATCCTAAATTAAAGTAACTAATCTTTAGGTCCTTATAGATTTAATGAGGGTAAGTCTTGCAGTGGTGTCATTAAAAACAGGCTTAGATAGGATATTTTTGGGCAACAACAGATGTAGTAATGACCCTGCTCTGCACTCACAATCAGAGCAGAAATCTGAGTGTGGACCCTGCCTGTGATTGTTATCACATCTTTGGATGCTCTGGCTCCACCCAGGTCCACCTGCACCTTAGAGGTCACTCTGACACCACCTCTGGGGCCATTGAGTCAGAGCCTCTGGCTTAGATACTCAAGTATGTCTTTAGTGTCATTGTTTCCTCTACATTTTTTCACTGGACATGGTGCATTTCTAGTCCCAAGAAGGCAGTGGAATCTTTAAATTCACATGGGATAGCACTATCTATTTGCTAAATTCTGAAAAAATCCTTTAAGATATTTGACTGTGGCCCCTACTGGTTGAACTGTTATAATGGTATCTGTGTGTGAGAAAATGATTTACACTATAATATAAAACCATTGCAGGGATCTTTGGTATGATTTGTGTCTTGGTTACTTTTCTCTCATTGCGGTGACAAAATACCTGATGCCCAAAATTAAGGAAGGAAAGGTTTATTTTGCTTACATTTGTAGAGGTTTTCGTCCATACTTGGCAGGTTATAAGGCAGAGTGGCACATGGCAGAAGGCTACAACTCATGGCGGCAGAACACAGCAAAAGCAACAAGCACCAAAAGGGAGGAATGGCCCCAACCAGTCTCTTCCTCGCCCTTACATATGCAAACTATCCACCCCAGGGCGGGTGTAGCTCTCACACCCATAATCAGTCAAACTCTAAAAGCCTGCCCCATGACTGCATGAGGCTTTGGGGGGACACCCAGACACAAACCATAACAATTTGTATGGATGAATTTGGAAAGGTATTGGAGATTGAAGTGATTACTTAGCACAGTTCTCAACTTCACTGTTGTACTCTTCACCAATCAGTGAGACCAGTCCTCCTACGGCAGTGATGGTGAGCCTTTTAGAGATGTCCCCAAACTGCAACCCACAGCCCACTAATTTAGCACCAAGTGTCAATATTGCAGTTAAACATGAATACCGAGGTTTTAGTTGTAAAAACACAAATTATACATTACCATATTTTGTCTTAAAAGGAAAACAAGCAGCGTGTATGCCATTGTTTTGCCATTGGTGCCCTATAATTTGAGAAAAGTAAAAATGTAGAGAGAATCTTTTCTAGTAATGATGGAAGTACTTCCAACACAGAATATTTTGCCCACAGCTCTATGAGCCAAGAAACTCTGAATATCTGTGTCTGAATCTGCAATAAGACTTGATATTTTGCAATAGTCCACAAATTCCTCTGGGATTTGTCTAATAATATCCACTATGCCTATGTACCTATTGTGCACAATAATATCTTGTACTATAAATAGAGTCATAAAATTGCACCATGGTAAATACAGCTTCACTTTTTTGTTCCTTCCCCTAATGTTGCAAGGAGTATGTAAGTGTGTGTGTTGAATGTTCTGCCTGTGGACTTGAAATAAATTATGTAAACAAAATTATGAATTTTGATATTAATTGTCATGATACTAAACTATCCTTTTAGTTAAAATCACAGAAAAGAGGCCTCTCCCAACGACTGCGTGCCCTGCGCTGAGTGAGCGAGGGCTCCAGGAGCTCCTAGCCCTGTGGTTCAAGTCCGTGCTTTGCTCACACACCGCGGTTCCCAGCTGAAACTCACGGAGGGAGCCAGCAGAGAGGAGGTCTTCAGTCAGAAGCCCCAGGGACTTCTCTGGCTGGGGGCAGGGCATGTAGCCTCTCTCAGCACCCCCATGCCCTGCACCAAGTGAGCAAGTGCTCCGGGGGCTGCTGGTCCCAAGGTTTGACTCTGTGCTTTGCTCACACTGCCACAGTTCCCAGCTGAAACTCATGGAGAGAGCCAGGAGAGAGGAAGTCCTCACTTAGAAGCCCCAAGGATCTCACTGCCTGGGGGCGGAGTGTGTAACCTCTCCCAGCACACGCACACCCTGCGCTGAGTGAGCGAGTGCCCTGGGAGCTGCTGGTGCTGTGGTTCTAGTGCATGCTTTATTTCACCCAGATCCCCCAGGGGGTCAAAGGCATGGGCAGTCTGTGATTGCTACACATCTGGCCTGCATCAGGTTCATGTATGTGTCCTCAACTGACTGGAGACACAGAATCAGGTGGTTCACAAACTGTCAACCCTGCAGTTTGTGTCTGGATTTTGTCTGTACCCTGAGTTGCCTGGAGATATAGGCCCACTGGACCAGGATTGTCACACCAGTGCAATTGAGTCTGGGCTGTGCATGTTCCCTGAACTACAAGGGAATGCTGGATCAGATGGTTGACCATCAGCTGACACCAATGCCCGTGTCTGAGAACAGGGATAATTACATACAAATCAAAAACTGCAGGAAAACTGGACTATAGTAGTGCTTCTCAGAGGTCACTCAGGGGCAAACCTGAACAACAGGAAAACTAGGGACACTAGTGGCCTTTGCTGTGCAGCTACTGAAGAGGGAAACTGAGCTTTCTGCATCCAGGAGCAAACATGACAAAA
>NW_004955995.1:8066-10042 GCF_000276665.1 Chinchilla lanigera
TGAAAGCTACCAAAACCACTTGAATGAAGCTGAAGATAGAATCTCAGACTTTGAAGACAGCATGGCAGCTACCGATCGTGAAAGAAAGGATCTCGTAAAATCAACAAGGATCCAGGAAAAGTCAATTCAACAGCTGCAAGATGAGGCAAAGAGGAATAATGTACGACTTATATGAGTCAATGAAACAGCAGGAGGGAACACAACTGACATAAAAACATTATTTGCAGATATAATAGCACAAAATTTCCCAAGAATGGAAACAGAAACTGATGTACAGGGAAATGAGGCATTTAGAACTCCAAGCAGCCACAACCAAAATAAAACTACACCCAGATATATAATAGTCAAGTTCCCAGATCTCCAGCAAAAGAACAGAATACTAGACACTGCTAGAGAAAAGAAACAGACTACCTATAAAGGAAAGCCCATCAGAATCATGGCAGACTTTTCAACACAAACCATCCAATTGAGAAGAGCTTGGAGTGAAGTACTACAGGTCCTAAGACAGAATAGCTTCCAACCAAGACTGATGTACCCTGCCAAACTATCCCTCAAATTCAACACAGAAATAAAATATTTTCATAGCAAAGAACAATTGAAGAACTTCACGAGCAGCAACCCAGCATTACAAAGAGTATTGAAAGATATTCTAGACAGAGAAAAAATCTGACCGCAATTTCAAGAACATCAGTAGCAATGAAATGTCAAGAAGAGCAAGTGAGGCTCCCCAGACCCGCGTGCCTTGCGCCGAGACAGCGAGTACTGCGGGAGCAGCAGGGCTCATGGGTTCAAGTCTGTGCTGGACGCACACCACCAGGATTCCCAGCAGAAACGCGCGGTGAGGGCCAGGTACTTCCCATCTCATCCCTGAGGGCAGAACTCGAGAACAAAGACCCCATGGACATTACAGACTGAGTTGCCTGGAAGAGAGGCCCAGGGGATGGGCGGGGTGATCAGGCTCTCTGAGCCAGCCAAGCAGGCTCCCCCAGCCCCACACATCTTGCGCCGAAACAGCGAGTACTCCGGGAGCAGCAGGGCTCATGGGTTCGAGTCTGTGCTAGATGCACACCACCACGATTCCCAGCTGAAATGCATGGAGAGAGCCAGGTACTTCCCATCTAATCCCTGAGGGCAAAACAGGTAAACAAGTACCCCGCCGACATTACAGACTGAGTTGCTGTGGCGGCACAGAGGAGATCCGGACTGAGAGGCCCAGGGGACTTCTCTGGCTGTGGGCTGGGTGAGCAGGCTCTTTGAGCCAGGGGAGCAGATTTTCTGAGACCCATGTGCCCTGCGCCAAGACGGCAAGTACTCCTGGAGTTGCAGGACCCATGGATTAGAGTCTGTGCTTTGCCTTGGCCCAGACCCTCAAGCGAGCTGAAGGCTGGGGAAGTCTGTGACTGCTACCCATCTGGGCTGCATCTGGTTCCTATCTGAGTCCTGAACTGAGTGGAGACATAGATTCAGGTGGTTCCCAAGCTCTAGACCCTGCAGTTTCTATCAGAATTATGCCTATACCCTAAACTGCCTGAAGGCATAGGTCCACTGGACTGGAACTGTCGCACCAGTGCAACCTGAGTCAGGTCATGCACATGCACTGAACTGCAAGGGGACACTGGATCAGAAGGTCAGCCATCAATTGACACAAGGACCCATGTCTGAGAATGGGGATAACTACATACAAATCAAAAATTGTCGGAAAACCCAAGGCTAATTAGCGCTACTCAGAGGTCACCCAGAGGCAAACCTGAACAACAGGAAAAATAGGAACAATAGTGGTCTTGGTTGTGCAGCTACTAAAGAGGGAAACTGAGCTTTAAGCACCCCATAGCAAACGTGTCAAAATGAAAGACTAAAACACAATCCCAGAACTCCACCCTAATCAGAACAAGTCCAGGAGACATCAACATAGGAAAACTTGGTAATCACATGCCTGAATTAGCTGAAATGATTGCAATGGAGGTAAAGAAACAACT
>NW_004955996.1:0-10246 GCF_000276665.1 Chinchilla lanigera
AAAAAAAAAAAAAAAAAAAAAAAAAAAAAAAAAAAAAAAAAAAAATAAGCAGCAGAGCCAAAATGCACCACCTCATCTCTATTTTGCTAACTGCTGTGCACCCTGCCGCTTTGATGTTACCAAATTTACCCAGCTAGACTTGAAGAAGCTGGGATAGAATCAAGGCATTCTGATTCCCAGACTGACATTAAATTCTAACTCTAACGATCCCAGAGTAAGTGTCTATTTTTCTTAGTGGTCTGTCAGAGGCTAATGACTCTCAAAGTAGCATCTTATAAAAAGGTAAGACATTCACTAGAATAGCAACTTCAAGGTCCTTGTTTAGAAGTTCTCAGGGTAAGGAAATATTGCAAATATACGACTGGACTTGCATTAAACAAAAATGTACTGTGAGCAAAAGCAAAAGTGTGTCTGGGTGAATAGAGAGATTCTACCACATGTAAAGTATAATAATAATCAGGTTTTCAAAATACTCGCCCAGACGCTGCTGGCTTCTCAAAGATGGAAATGCACAGACAGATAAAAGACTGTGTTCAGGTTTTATTTTAATCTTTGCTTCTCTATTTGTGGTCATAAAGGCCTTAGTATTGAAAACAAATGATATTTCTACCTCCTCTTTCCCAAAGAAAATTTTGCATTTTAATTTTGGCACACTTACGGAAAAAAATCAAATGAAATGCTTTACTTTTTTTGAGAGCTTTTTTCTTCTTTCCAGGAATAAAGCCTATCGCTTACCAGGCTGTACACTAAGTCTCATGAAGCCCAAGGCAAGGCTGGCTATTTGAGCTATGGTAAATATGTTTGTGCTTCACTTGGGAAGAGAGTCCAGCTTCAAGGGACTCCAGATTGGAATAGATTTGTATTGAAGTGTAATCACTGGGTTTGCTTTGAACTGAATTTTAAACCAGGAACTTTGTACATAAAGATGCAGGAACTAAACTTTAATAGAAATCGACTGAGAGACTTGCTTTGGTAAGGAAAGTTAATTACATATACTTTGCTACCTTATTTAGCAATTTTGAAGGCCTCTGAATAACAAAATGGCAACAACAACATAGCTATTAGCACATATTCCTGAATCTGTCTAGCCATCGTAAATGTTCCTCACCTAGGTAAGGTTGTTATACTAACTATTATCCTACTGGACACTTAGACATTGAAAGTAATTGCTACTGTTAATTACAGTGGAATAAAAGCCATAAATTGTGTAGTTCAATGTCAGAGATCTTGCCTCATTTGCACAAGACCCTGGGTTTGTTCCCCTGCACTGTGTCAAAGAAAAAAAAAGGAATAAAAGTTAAACTGAATAATCTGATTTTAAAATGGGCAAATGATCTAAATAGACATTTTTCCAGAGAATATGTGCAAATGGCCGATAAGCACACAAAATGTTGAAATGCAAATCAAAACCATAGTGAGATAACAGTCATACCCACTATTATGGCTATAATCAGAAGATTAAGTAAGTTGGCATACCTGTAGTCTTAGCAGCTCAAAAGGCTGAGGCAGGAGGACCGTTTGAGCCCAGGATTCAGAACCAGCCTGCGCAGCATAGCAAGATCCTATCTCAAGAGAGAAAAGAAGTAAAACAAAACAAAAAGCAAAACAGAATAACAAGGGCTAGTGATGAAGATATGAAATTTAAGAGAATTGGAAGCACATGTTTAAAAAAGTGAAAATAAACATGACATTTCAATCACCACCACCAACAAAGAAGGCAGGAACAGTTCTTTTTCCCTTGGGATGAGGGAAAGGAGAAAAGAAAGAAAGAAGGAAGGGAAAACAAAATATACATATATGTACACATTTACCATAGCTCAAACACACATAAGATAGCTAAGATAATTGTACCACAAATTTGTACTGGTTTATTGAAAAGAACAGTTAATGTTTAATTGTTTGGTCAGTCTTACATACCTATATCTGGTAATCTGACCAACTACTTTGAAGATATCAACATGTAATACAACAACCATTGTTAATTTCCTATCATCTTTTTTGAAATTCTATATCATTTTTATTGTTTTGTGTTGTTTTATTTTTGTTTTTGTCATTTTGTTTTTGTTCTTTTCCCTTTAAAATAAAAAAAAGGCAAACTAGCATGAGCAATCAGCCTAGTCAGGGAAACATCTCTTTTTCAAGCAAAGAAACTGAATTAATATGGAGCCTGTAGAGCTAGAAAATAATGTCAGGTCCAGGGCCAAATCAGTGAAGGAGGGGAAAGAGGAAATTCTCCATACGGGATACTTTGAATACAGAAATTTAGAACTCGAAGGGATGGTGCAATCATCCATTTCAAAAAGATGAGGAAGTGAAGAGGAATTGGGGTGTCATAGTTTGAGTCTGGAGTGTTCCCAAGAGTGTCATATGTTCAAGGCTTGGCTGGCAGTCTGTGGGAGGTAGGGCCCATGGGGAGGTCATCGGAGGCATTCCTTTAAAGGGTATATCAGGATACCTTCCTCTTCCTCTCTCTCTCTCTGCTTTCTGGCTGCCATGAGGTGGACAGCTTTGCTCCAACACATGGCCCTGCCATGATATCCTGTCTTTCCACAGAATCAGAAACAACAAAGGCAGCTGACCATGAACTGAGACCTTTGAAACTGTAAGCCAAAAATAAATCACTCTTAAAATTGTTTACGTCAGGTATTTTATCACAGTGACGGACAGCGGACTACATTGGGACAACAGGCATAAACTTGGCACTTGGGCACTTAGTTTATATGTCAGCAAATTAAACTTTTCCTTGTTCCTTGATATGGCCTTCCTACATTTTGGACATTAAATGTCCCTTTATTTTTAATAAAATGAAAGTAATATTAGAGAATAGTGATTTTTAAAAAATTTTTAACCTAGAAAATTTTAAAGTAAGCATCTCTGGAGATTTCTTTACAGTTTAATTATTTAGGTCAAACAGACAAGGACTCATAGTTTGAAGATAAGTACAAACCATAAAACAGAGTTCAAATGAAAAAAGCTTATTGTTATTTTTTTCCTTTACAGAAAGAAGAAGAAAATAATAAGTATCAAGCATTTACATCCATTGCTGCTTTATTATGGTGAGGGGCCCTGAAGCCCTCGGAGGTGAGGAGGATTTGCAGTTTGTCTTTGGTCTCTCTGTCCCAGGTCTGATTCCTGCTCTGACCTCTGACTCTTTTCCTGCAGTGAGTCTCTGTTCCTCGCAAATCCCTCTTCTGGCTCCAGTCAGGGAGCACAGATAATGATAATCTCATGAAAACCGGCAAGTGCAGTCCGTTTATATTACTTTTAGGAGAAGCAATTCTCCTAAAATTGATTCTTCTGGGGGCTAGGAATTAAAATTATCCACACTCATTTCATTTCTCTGCTTTGCTTCACATGCCTGGCTGTCGACTGAAGGAGAAGGCAATGAAGAGGAAAGCTTTTGGCACTGGCATGAAACTTAGCAAGAAGAACGAATGAGAACTGGATTTTACTAATGCAATATCTTTTTTTACTAAGCCCCTAGCCCTAGGTTACAGAACAGTAAAAAAATCCACTCAGGGATATTATTTTCATATTTCAGAACAAAGGCAGGTGAAGAGTAAGTTTTTCGAAGCACACTGATACTCAGCAAGCCCAGGCATAATTCTGCTGGAGGAGAAAGAAAGTCAAAAGTTTCTGCACTCACAAATCCACATATCTTTATTTTAACATGACAGCTTTACCAAGAATTAGTAATTAGCCAGAAGTATCTGGTCAGAATGAAATAGATTCAAGTCGACCAGCTTCCACGAATTCATTTAGTCTATTTCAGATTTTATGATATGAAACTGGTCACAAGAAGCTGCTCGTAATAAAATAAGGTAAAATATTGCTTGAGGACATCCTGTCAACTTTAATCATGGTAGATTAATTACATTTTTCAGAAACAAAACACATTGTTTGAGATGTTTCCAAGTTTGGCAACACCCAGCTAGTGTGTCAAGAGGAAGATCGGTTTAGGCAGGTAAATGTTTTCAGATTACTTGTGGTTGAAGGGTTGCCAGGCTGTTCTCAGTAAATAGAAATTCTGATTTGTGGGGCCAACACTGCCCTACTGGGAGGGAGGCACTGACAGATACCATCAACAGGTAAGTTTGTGTAAAGACTCAGAAAGCCGTTAGGGGAATACCTCTGAGTGTTTACCTACAAAATTTTACTTGGCACTGCCAAGCTACTAGTCAGCAACCATTTCTGGGCAGGATATTACGCTCTTGGATGGTATAGCTTAGACGCCATGGATTTTCTCTATCCTAAAGACTTGGTAAAAGGATGGTGCAGTAGAAATTTAGAAAGCTACATCTTAAGAGCATAGTTAAGTACCCATAACTGATAAGGTATAAACCAACTGCAGATTAATGGTATTTATAACAAGTAAATTATTTAGAAATATGATTTAAACATGACCTGATTTGCTTGATTTCTCAGGGAAAATATGTGGCAAGGTTAGGACAAACTTGAGGAAGTACTGCTATATACAGCACCTATATAAACATGTGGAGCTTGTTACTTCAAGAGTTAGAACAGGAAGCAAATAGAAACAAACTAAGGAAAAGTTTAGATTCATGTTGTAAATAACAAAAAAAGGTGATAAACAGTCAGATTCAGCACCAACTTTTTAGTAAGGGGAACAAGGACCAAGGAGGAGATGACAAGCAAAGGGTAGAAGGGGGTCATACTACAGGACCACATTTTCTCAAAAATTTGTTTTATATCCAAATGCTGACACAAACCCAAGCATATTGATTCCATAGATCCTCAATAGTTTTTATCCTTAGAGAAGGTGAAAGTACAGGTATTTCCTTTAGCCTAGGGATTCTGATCCTTGGACTGTGGGTAAAATTCAGAAGATGTGGAAGAATATGTGCCCCATGAATTGGAATGAAAAAAGCCCGCCATATTTGTTTTCACAACTTCTAATTTAAATTTAATTTTTGCTTATAACATCACTGTAGTCAACAAACCACAGTAAAATTACTGATATTTGTAACTTGTTGCTAATACAAATAAAATATTTTTATACTATATTTCAGAAGGCTTGTATTCATGTTTCAAAGTTAGTAGCTCGATCTTGTATATGATATAGTTATTTCCTATGTGATAAGAATGTTTTATTCAATAGACTTTATTTTCTTTATAATCTTATATCTTGTACATAGATATATATCCCCAGATTTCCAAAGGTATTCATGATACAAAAGCATCTGCCTATGGACAATCAGAAGGTTAGGATTTACCTCTATAGTAAGTGTTAATTCATTTAAAAAACATGATTTGTTTTTAGAATGGCTTTAGACTTACAGGAAAATTGTCATGTTAGTTCAGACTTTTCACATACTAATGCCCACTTCCACCTATAAATAACTTCCAGTGTTAGTATATTTGCTACATTTAATGAGCTAGTATTGATACATAATTGTTAACTGAAGTCCATACTTGATTTTGATTATTTTAGTTATTCTCTAATGTTCTTTTTATTCTGTTTTAAGACAATACTCAGGATTTCATGTTATATTAATCATCATGTCTCCTCAAATTTCTCTTGGCTGTGAAGCAACTTTTTAAAAAAAACCTAAGTTATTTGAAGATTGTTCTCATTTTCCAATTCTAATTTCTATGTCACAAACTGACACATGTCAGGTTTTTGTTGAATTATCACCTCCAGTTTTCAGTACAGGAACTTTTTTAGTGGACGTGTTCTTTTGTGCAAGGTCCAGATAACGTGTATGTCGACCTGTTTCGAATACTGCTCTACCCTCCTATAGATGATAAAGGCTCACATGAGGTAAATATGTTGCCATTCACTCATTCATCCTTTGGTTTGGAAAGACTCTCCATGTTAAAGCCTTGATTTGTATAGAAACAGTAGGTGATAGATAAAAAATTTCAAGAAAGAAACCTTTATGATAAGAATCACTTAACTCTATGGTGAAGAAAGCTTAACATCGGGCAGTCAGCCACTGTTACCAACGTGAGCTTTCTGATTGTCATTGTAAGTTTTTATTCATTACAGAATCGGCTTACTTCAATATCCTTTTTATTTTAAAGGGAATAATTGAAGAAAAGAACAATAGCAAAATACCAACAAAATAGAATAGATAAAACAAAGCAAAAACAGTAAAAATAATATAGGGTTTCAGAACAAAATGATAGGAATTAACAGTGGTTGTTATAGAACATATTATTATCTTCAGTGAAGTTGCTCAGATTACCAGGTGTAAGAAAGCAAAATTGATTAAACCATTAAAGAGAATAAAAAATAAAAACAAAAACCATTAGAAACAATACAGAGTTTCATGAGACAAGCTGGTAGGTATTCACCATTGCTTCAATATCTTTTGAAGTAGATCTTATGTGATAAATTCAACAGGTGAGATCTACTGAGAATTGTGCCATGCCATTGTATTTGAGTGGCAGGGCCAATTTAGAGAGATATTTTGCGGCAAGTTGCAACTCACCAGAGCCACTCCTCATCTAAAAAGGACTTATTTATTATCTCTAACATTTTGTATTACCCAATCTTTGGATCAGCACAGTTATGGAAATACTGCTTATAACTAAATTGTTGTGGGTAGCATTTATCTATTTGTATCTATTTATCCACCTATCTGCCTCCTACCCTCTCTCTAATTGTCATCATCATCATCATCATCATCACTGTCATCATCGTCATTGTCTCTCATCTGTCCTTCTATCCATGCAACATAAAGAGATGGAGATTTCACCTTTGAAAACTACTTATATGAACAAAATATAGAAAATTAGCTAACACTGTTCTGAAGGTGTCTATAAATGGAAGGAAATTTATCTGTAATACTAAGTGGGCCAATCATGTGCTTATTTTCTCTCACATTCACTCCTTATCCTTCTCTGGCTGTCTTTTGCATCACAGAGAACTACATTTCCCAAGGATCTCTTGCAGATTTGCTTTCAGATAAGTTTAGCCAATGAGAGCTGTAATGGGAGCTTAGAGGAAGGTAGGTAAGGCCATCACAAATCTTTGCTCTGCCCCCTCCCCCAAACCACACACACACACACACACACACACACACACACACAGCTGTCAGTCTAGAACAGCATCTCTGACATGAACTGCATCTCTTCCGTGGCTCCAGCTTCTCCTGGATAGCTTCTGCCTGAGCGGCCCCAGCTCTTCCAGTGCAAACCTTCCCCACACCCAGGACTATTGCCAGATGGCCCTAGTTGCTTAGCTGCTGGATTCCAATACCACTTCATTCCTTTTTCCCTCCAAGGGGAGGAAGGGTTGAAGAGAATTTTCTTGCTATTTGCTAATCATCTTTCAACTGGTTGACTCACTTCTGTTTAGCATCTCACTTCTTTCTTCACCTGTGAAACTCAATTCCTGCCCTAAATTTCATGTGTTTAAAACATCTAAACAATATTCAGAGTAAAAACTCTGGTGTCATCTAGTCAGAAGACGGAGAGAAGAGAATAAATACGACAAAGCTACACTCTTTTTGCTTTGTTTTACCATTTCTATTCATTCTGTATGCAATAATTGGCTGTGTAGTGCTGGATACAAACTGTCTGGGAAATGTAACTTAGCTATGTGTCCAGGAAGACTAAACAGGTTTGGAGAGTATCTGGTCAGTCTCTGCTAAGCAATTTTTTCTATTTATTTAAACAAGTATAAAAATATTCCTCACATGGAAGGTGAAGTACTGAATTGTCTCAACTGCTTTTGAATAAGGTACTCAGCTCCCTTAAGGAAATCTATATTTTGAAGTATTTCTGGTTTTAAAGTATACCTGAATGAATTTAGTAGACTAATAAAAAGTCAAGAAAATGCTGAGCAAGGAGAATTTTTTTTCTAAGAAGATGTACAAGTACTACATATAATTTTTTCATAAAATTTTTGAAAGTGAGTATAAAATAAGCATGCTTATATTCAGTTATCACTAATGAAATATCAAGTGAAGTGGCACTGCTTAATTCTTTCCCCTGTTAGACTTCTGTCTCTTCATACCTAGTGCTGGGGCTGGTAGTTATTCCTACTTTGCTTCCTGAGCAATTCTGTGACCCACTAGTTCATCATCTTTAACTCTAGCTATTGCTAAAGAGGCATGTAAGAAAGGGAAAGGACTGGTTAGATACTGAAGTAGCTTTTAGCAGCTCAAATTCAAGCCTCTAATTCCACCAAAAAAAGCTTCTAAAATGCAATCATGGTCAATTTAATTTTACATTCCATTGTAATAATGCTAGTGTACTGATTTCTAACCCATGAGCATAGTGTATGCAACAAATTAGAGGAAGAAAATGGACTTTTATGAGTAAAATAACAACAATAATAACAATAATAACAACATTATAATCCCTAGTGACAAGTAACATTTAAATGGATGGAATAGAAAGCAAAGTAAAACAACAAAACAAACAAAATAAACAAAAAAGACAAGCTAAAGGCAAGCTGGAGGAAATATCTTAAGCTTTGAGGGAAAATTTGCAAATTAGTGGAGTAAAATCGTGGCTGTTGAAAAACATTTAAAAGAGACGAAGATAGGGATTCATATACTCTGATTAAAAAGGAATTTTGCATGTGTATTTTTAATTAAACATATTAAAATCTAAAAGTTTTTGTAGGGTCACCCAGATCTGTTGAAAGGAATAGAAATTTCCTGGAGTGAGACAAAGGAGAACACGTATTGTAAAACCAAGGGGAGAGAACTGCATCTATACTCCTTTGAAAAGCCAGGAGTTACTATAAAGTATTTGGTTGTTAATGTGGCCTCAGTGGGTTTCTGCATAGTCTCCACTCTTTTTCTGAAAGAGTGTGTACAGTGCAGGGATGTCCAGCATGCATAGTAAAATCAAAATACTTTCAAACCTGAAGAGCTTCTTTTAGCAATATTTGAAGATAGCATAACCTACTGGAGAAGAGCAAAGATCATGTTCACGGATGGGAATGACCAACATGGAAAAGTGAAATGAGAACCACTGCAGTGGTTTTTGTGAGATGTGACCAGAAATCTTACCTGTTTGCTTTAGAAGTAGTTGAGACTGAAAGGAACTACTCCTAGTTGTGGTGATAAGCGATGTACCATGTTCCTGTGAGGTGTTTTAGTGAGGCTTTTAGATTGTTGGCTAAGATTTTTTTTTTTGCCTTTGGGGCTTTCATTCCAACAAATAGAAGCTGCATTAGGAGAAAACATAATGGCTAAAATTTTGGAAGAACTCTTTTGTATGTGCTGAGGTTATAGGTGAAGACTGTGGTATATGAGATAAAGTTTAGGCAATCATTGTTCATTACAAAATGATTTTGATGAACTGAAATTACCTAGTCCACCCTTAGCATCCTAAAGAAGGAAGCTTCCAACCTAGATTGCTGGATGGTTTTCTTATCTGTCCATTTCATTTGGCCATAGAAAGGGAACTTTTGCTCGGAATCACACATTCCTTATAGCAGTGTTTCTCCAACTGGGATGCATTTGGTACTGTTTGCTATAAAGAATGTTTAATGATGTATTTCCAGTGAAAATTTTTATAAAGCAGAAGTATGATGTATTTATTGGTAAGGTTTTTGTTCCTGGGTCAAAATACCTGACACATAGAACTTAAAGGAAGAGAAGTTTATTTTGGCTCGTGTTTGAAGCTTCAGTCCAGATTCCTCTGGCCTCAAGGCAGAAACATCACTACAGCCAGGAAGCAGAGAGAGAAGGAAAGAGCTAGAGAAAAGATACAGCCTTCACAGACAGCTCACAGTGATCTTTCTCCTTCCGCGAGGCCCCAGCTTCTAACAGCCTATTTAGCTATAAACTCAGAAGCTAATCTGTCAATAGGGTCAGTGCTTCCTGATCCAATCATTTTTTGAAAAGTCCCACTTGTGAACATAAGAGACTTGGGGGGGGCATTTTTTTTTTTCCAGTACTGGGAATCGAATTTATAACCTTGCGCTTGCCAGGCAGGTGCTGTAACTCTGAGCTAAATCCACAACCCCCCTGGGGGGGCATTTTTGATCAAACAATGAAACTGACTATCTAGTAACTGAGCCTTACCTGGATGCATCTTCAAAATCTTTACCTCACTCAAAGACACAAAATTTTTCTCCTGCTAATTTGTGCCTTCTTTCTTTTTCTATGGATCAGCTTGGCTAGGGCTTTGTGAATTTTACAGGTCTTTTCTTTTTTTTTTTTTTTTTTTTTTTTGGTTTTTCTCTGGTACCGGGAACCGAACTCACGACGTTGCGCTTGCCAGGCAGGCGCTTTTGCCGCTGAGCTAAACCCCCAGCCCC
>NW_004955997.1:0-10238 GCF_000276665.1 Chinchilla lanigera
TAGCAAAGGAACAGTACAGACAATACAGAGTTACAAACAAAGTGGTAGGAAATTAACAATGCTTGTTGTATTACATATTGATATCTTCAAAGTGGTTTCTTATGAAAACAGAGACATGCAATACTGATCCATCAAGGACTTATTGACAGTTTCTTTCAGCAAAGAAACAGAAGACAGTAGAACAACTAGATACCATACTCATAAGTGAAATAAATCAGACCTGCATGTGCAAGCACCGCATTGTTTCACTAGTGTAAAACCTGAAAGAGTTAATTTAAACTAGGAGGTGTGATAGACACTGTGAAATGATAGGAAAACACTGAAGGGTAAAGGGCAACTGGGATGTGGGAAAAAAGAAGGGAAAGAAGGAGAAATTTTGTATGTATGTATATACAGCATGGCATCTCACTGGGAGCATACTAGTGATTTTCTTTCTCTGTACCATTAAAGAGAGACTCACATTTCCTCATCTGAAACTTTTAGGGACACATAAGTTTTGGAATTCAGAATTGTTCCGATGTTCGAAAGTTAACTTGATGCAATTGCCTTCTCTTCTGTAATGCTCTTGGCAAACCTGGGGAAGCACTTTATACTAAAACACAACAGCATAACTGCACCCAAACATGTGCTTGATACGCAGAAGAGACCTTAATAAGCTTATACCATCAACTGTAGAGTGACTTAAGGAATCTTTCTTTCAGAATAATGACAGGAGCAAATCTGTATTGACAGTAATTGAGGTTTTGCTGGATTTTCACATCCTCATTCATTTTATTTTAACAATTCGGGATTCAAAATTCCTGTACTCTGATTCCAGCAATCTTAATCAATGAGAAACACTAATTTCAAGTTACAAACATCACCTAATATAGAAAGAATAACTACCTAGATGTTTTTCACTAAATCCAAGCTATTATGGAGAATTTGGCTATTACAACTAATGCATTTGACATCTACTGAGTCTTAAGCAGCTAAAATGAAAAGAATATACAGAGGATGGCAATTGAGGCTATATTTATTATTTGCCTAACTTAATGTATGGACACATATACCAAGTTCAGTATTATCTCATGAATACAACAGCATACAAATGATCATGCTCATACAGATGCTCATGTCAAAGTCTGACATGTAACTTATAGATACAATCCTACTCTACTCTGATACCATACAGGATCATTTCATGATCAAAATATTATTTTGGGGGGTTGGTTGTTTTTGAGACAGGGTCATGCTACGTAATTCAGGTCGGACTTGAATTCACTACATAGCCCAGGCTGGCTTCAAACCTGTGGCAATTCTCCTGCCCCAGCCTCCCAAATGCTGGGATTAGAGGCGTGGACCACCACACCCAGCTTGCTCATGGTCAATTTTTTAAAACTATCTTTTATGATAAAAATTGTTCCTTCATTTATTCCTTGCCTTTGGGGGGAATGAATTACTAGTTATTTGAGCAGACATAAATTACTAGTTCTAAGCAATACAACCCAGGGGGCCAGAGTTCATTGATTATCTCTGTCAGATTCAAAATGCCACAGGCCCCAGGAGCAATTTATTATGTACTCTAGGGGGAATCTTTTTTTGGTTTTCACAAGATATATTATATTTTGTTTGTGCTGTTGCTTGCTTCATATTTCCAAAATAAAATTCTAATTCATGGTGAAATAAAATTGTATGTTATAAACCACATGAACTTAATGATCAACTGTCAATGGTCCTTGACTCATGTTTGAAGACAAAATGATGCACTATAGCTCTAATTTTCCATTACAAAGAGCTGTTGTCTGTTTTATTTTAAATATTTTCAGAAAGATGTTACAATAAATCAAAGACAGATACATGCATCACATCCCATCATTTGTAAATTTGACAGGCTAGATGTAAAAATATACAACCAAGATTTTAAAAGGTAAGTGTGCATATATAAGAGTGTGTGTTTGTGTAGATGTGTGTAAGTGTTGGTGTGCCTGCATATGTGTTTGTGTGTATTACTCTGAAGCATATTTGCCTTTTTTCAGATCCTAAAATAAGCACTGGAAGTTTACTTTTAACTGATATATAAAAACAGGAATATTATACATATTAATGGGGCAGCATGTAATATTTCAATACATGTACAATTCGCGCCATGTTTAAATCTATTTAAATACATCTCAATCCTTAGTTATCATTTTTATGGTGAGAGCTTGCAAAGTCATTTCTGCTAGGCTTTCAAAATGTACGGTACATAATTATTATCTCTAGTTACCCTGCTGTGCAGCAGCATACCTGAACTTCTTACTGTGTCTAACTGCAATTTAGTACCCACTGCTTGAGATATTTACATATTTATTAAAAACAAAAAGCGATCATAATATTCATGTTTTTCCTTACTCATAAAAGAGATAAAATGAAAGCCTTAAAGTTATATATTTTGAGTACATATCTTCTGGATGATGAAAAGTTAAGAAAGTTAAGAATTGTCTTTTGCTTTGAAAAATAAGTTAAACTTTAATTTGCTTTAAAAAAACCAATTGGTTCTTCTTTAAATTAAGCTAACAAATGAGAAAAAGAAATTCCAATATTGTACTATTTGCCCAATCAGGCAAGCGTGAACTTGGAGGTTTTGGGTCCTAGGTTATTTAGAATACTATATTCAACAATACTTGAGGAATTTGCAGATGATTAAGGTCACACTGATAAAAAAATAACATACACTACACAACAGGGAAAAACAAATACTTGAGATCAGCAAGGTTAATGCTGCATTAAGAACTGTTTTAATTGAGATTTTCTTCAGGCCATGGAACCATGGAGGAGACTCAGTAATTAGCTGTACCTGAAAAAGTTTGTGCAAATGTCTAGATTAATTTGCAGTCAGTCATATGAGCTTTGTAAAACTGGAATATGATCAAACAGGGCATTCAGCTCTGCATGGGTTCTGTCTGCCATAGCTGTCACGTTCTTTTTACTAAATTCCTTTTTCTGAATATTATTATTTATTATTAGTATTATTTCATCTTAAATGCTCAGAAAATGGAGACCTACAGGATAAAGCATGAAAAAGTGCCATCTGGGCGACAAGTAGGAAATTCGTAGAAATCTACAGACAACATTTCTCAAAGAAGTGAGACTCAAATTCTGGATTCTGGAAGAAGCCAAGAATCTGGTATGGCGAGGTATTTCAAAAAGACCCCTTTGTCTGTCTTTTGTTGTCTATCCCTTTCACTGAATTCTTTGCCACTCTGCATAGCCTTCCTTCTCATCCGCTGCTTCGCTACTTCTGCTGAGTCATCTTGTTTTTTAAAATTTTAAAAAAAGTTTTAGTCATCCACGGTTACATTCTGCAGTCCATGGTGACATTCACTGAGGAAACTGGGACGTGTACATAACACATCTCACTTCTTCTTTTCCCATTCTCTCCACTCACGTCAGATGCATTTATCTTGGGGGTATAGCTCAGTGGTAGAGCATTTGACTGCAGATGCATTTATCTTATGTCCTTATAAATTCAATTATCACATATACAGACTAACAACCAGACTAATGGGTCAAAATATATAAAACATACTAAGATAGTTATACTAAATCAAGGTACACTGTAAATGCTGGATTACAATAACTTCTCTTTTTTCCTATTATCTGTCTTTTATTTCTCCTTTTATGTATATATCAAGCTTTTCGTATAAGAGAAACCGTGCAATATTTAAGCCTGTGTGTCTGATTTATCCCACTTAACATTATGGTCTCAAGGTGCATCCGGGTTCTTTCTACAGATGACTCAGTGTGAGACAGTGTGACAGCTGTCTCATGTCTCTGACCCATCTAGAGCAGGGAGGGCAGAGACTACCTCATGAAAGCAGGACCTGCCCAGTCAGACCAAGGGCTACGAGTGGGAAGAACCGCACATATATTCATTATAATTACATGAAAATAGCTTTAAAAGTAAAAAAATACTTCAGTAGCATTAAAATAGATATTCTTCACTCTTCTACATGGTCTAATGCTTTATAAACAACATCTGTAGTAACAGATGACCCAAAGTTAACATTGTTAAGAAGATAGAAATAATCTGATTTCACGCAAAGTGAGGGCAGGCTTCCCCTCTATAGTATTCTTGCCAAAAATCAATAACTTCATTTTGATCAGGATATGTGGGGAGTGGTGGAAGCTGGAGATCGACCACATGTGTGCGGCCAGAGCAAGGCCAGTCTCAAGAACACAGAGCGTCTGAGGCAAGCCACGTGGACAAGCTGCTCTAGTCTCAAGCACACTGGGGGCCCAGGCAAGCCACGCAGGTAAGCTATTAGGCAGCGTGGTCTCAGGTGACATTCAACCTCCCACATCTATAAGTAAATGCACTGCAGCTGCTGGCCACCCCTTCCTCCTCCTCTTCCTCTTCCTCCTCCTTCTTCTTATGTTCTTCCATTCTTACTTCTTCTCCCATCAGGAGAGAGAGCTCCACCTGGCCTCAGTTTTCTGACTCTTGTCCTTTTTTTTCCAACTTCTCACCATCCTTACCCTCGGAACTTCGAGAGCCGCATGGCAAGCAGCAATGAGAAATCACGTGACCATCTCAAAGTGAAGGATTCTGTGTAAGATAATGGGCCAATACTCTTCAAAAGTGTCAAAGTCACTCAAGAGAAAGATAGATGGAGGTACTGTCACAGTGCATGTCTAGGGAGATAGGATGTCCAAACGCCTGTGGACAGTGGACCAGGTCCTCAGCCAGGAGAAGGACAACTGGCAAAATTCAAAAAAGCTTTTTTGTTAATAGTCTATGTGAGTATGAACTTCCTGGTTCCAATAACTGTACTTGTGAAAGATGTTAGTATTATGGGAAGCTATGTAAAATATATGTTGAAACAGTGTACTATTTTTGTAATCTTTAAGAAATACAAAGTAATCTCAAAATGAAAACATTGACAAAGCCATTTCACACTATCAATTAGCCTCTCACACTTTATAAATATGTAGCCAAACACAGGGCACTGAATATATTTGGACGGTCCCAACTTTTTTTAAAGAGAAAAAAAAATAACAAAATAACAATCAAGACAAAACCAAAACAACACAAAAATGATAAAAACAATACAGGGGTTCAAAACAAGATGGCAGAAATTAACAATCGTTGTTATATTACAGATAACAATTACAGATTGTTATCTTCAATGAAGTTGCTCAGATTACCAGATGTAAGAACGCAAGATTGATCAACTTTTTAAACAAAACGAGTGTGTGGGATTTTTGCATTTATCTTCTCTTTGTACTGTGTTGTTGTTTCAATAGATATTTCCAAGCAAGTGACTTGATTTTATTGTTTTCCTCCATGTTCTCTTCCTACTCATGGGGAAAAAATCCCAGGCGACTACAACATTGTTGTTTAGGTCTTGCTGCATTCCACACCCTACACGGTCCAAGCCCAGTATCAGGGGCGTGGAATCTGCAATCCTAGTTCCTTCCTTTCCCAGAGCACTCTTGTAAGATGAGCCCCCACGTCATGTTAATCCACTCTGTTAGGTGGGCTGCAGTGCCCCTGAGTGAAGACAGCAGACCAATTTAGGAATCATGAACAGTGCTAAGATACGGCAGAGAGGAACCAGAGTGGGGGACGCTGCCTTCAGCTCGTTATTATTTTTGCTTTAATTTCTTGTTCTTCTTGTTATCTCTGTGTTTCTTTATTTTAAATGAAAGCTTTTGTTAGATTATGTTTTGTGAGGTGATAATATTACAAGAGAAAACAAGAAACACAGCAAGTTCCCTTAGGTTAAATAAACTAGTATGTAGTATACAATATGGAAATGTGTAATTCTCATATTAAAGTATTCTCCTACAATGTTTTATTTATTTATTTTTTTTTGGTTTTTCTCCGGTACTGGGAACTGAACTCACAACCTTGCGCTTGCCAGGCAAGCGCTTTGCCGCTGAGCTAAATCCCCAGCCCCTCTCCTACAATGTTTTAGATTTCTGCTGTACATTTATTATACAAATTGGGAGCAACAGCTACATGTTTCATGTAATTTTTACATTTTACATATAATTTTTGCATAATTGTAAATGTGCATCCTAAATATCTTCTTGTTTTAACAAAATTCATGCATTACTGATAAGCTAGCCACAGTCCATTCAGCTAGATAGACGCTGGAAAAAAAAAGGTCCTTTCACCCTGTGTAAGCAACATATTGTCTCAGTAGCGTAAGAACCTGAAAGAGTGAATAAAAATCAGGAGGTATGATAGACATTGTGAAATGAAAGGAAACTGCTCAAAAGTAAAGAGCAACTGGGATGAGAGAAAAGAGAAAAGAAAGCAGGGGAAATTATGTATGTATGTACATACAGGATAGCTAGCATCATTGTCCTACTGACTTCTATCGCTTTACTGAAAGGAACAGTTAATGATTAATTATTTGATCAATCTTGCATGTCTGTATTTGTTTTCCTGAGAAAGCACTTTGAAGATACCAATATGTAACACAACAACCATTGTTAATTTCCTACCACTTTGTCTGAATTTAGTGTTGCTCGGATTGTTCTTTTTTTTTTTTTTTTTTTTGGTTTTTCGGTTTTTCTCCGGTACCAGGAACCGAACTCACGACCTTGCGCTTGCCAGGCAGGCGCTTTTTTTGGCTTTTCTCCGGTACCGGGAATCGAACGCTCGGATTGTTCTTATGCTATTTTGTAAATTGATGTCTGTTTGTTAATACGTTTTCCTTCTTTTATTTTTGAAATAAATTTTTTAAAAAATGGTCCTTTCAGACCATTATTTTGGTCAGTCAGGCAAACAAAGCAAAACCGAAGAGCAAACTAAAACTCCTAAGATGAAAATAGAAAATGTTGTTCCTTTAGGTCCTCCCCTCTTCTCTCAGATACTGTCTATGTGGAAGAGCACATTAATCAGTGTTGTGGGATCACAGGTCATGAAGTCTTAATCCAAGTGCACTGGGCATAAGAGTGTTAATGTTAAGGTGGAGAGATTCAGCTAAAATGTATTTTACAGTGATGACATTTATCATGTGGATTCAACCCGAGCATTGAATTACTACAGGGTTATAGTAAATTTAATAAAACATTGACCATGACCACAGATTTATTTTGGAATAAAAATACAGTTGCACAGAAAATTTCAAGTACAGTCCTGCTTGGCATGATGATGTTTTGCTGAAAGACAGACCACATGGACAATGACGGTTCCATAAGATTACACTGCATGGTGACGTCGGATGCATTGTGGTTTTTGTGAGTACACAGTCTGCACTGGTCACACATGGTGAAACTGCCTAATGGTACACCTATCAGCAAACAACACATGACTGTAAACTTCTATCTTAACAGCTCTTACTGCATTTGAATAGAAAATGTACGTGATTTCCTTGCAGACACTGACGCATGAAGAAATAATGTATTTGGGGATGTTTTGGGTATTCAGGGGTCCTTTCATATTGGGAAAAAGCTGTTGAGTACAGATGTGAACTTTTGCAGTGTTAAGTTAAATACAGCAGATCTGTCTGAAGTGGTAGCAGGAAGCATGACATAAAAGAATATTATCTGGTAAAGACTTAGGTTCGTATTTGTTTTAAGTTTGCTTGCTAAATTAGGAGGTCAGAAGTGACAAACCAGGAGGTGTCTCTGTCTCTATTCCTAAAGCTCTGAAGAAAGGTCTGGGTATAAAGAAAGGTTTGGGAAGCAGTGATATGCTGAGGACTTTGACATGTGTGTTTTGTTTCCTTTTATCTCCTTGAAATCTACCTTAATCCCTTCATCTATCTATTTGTCATTATCATTCACTTAAAAATACTTAATGAGACACTCTGGATTCCTATAGCATAAAGGCTGACACCTAATTTGCAGCTCTCTACTTGCCCTTTTAAACTCTGAATATCCAGCAAGAAGGCAAGGAAGTCACATATAATCCACACCTGCAACATAATTAGGAGAAATGAAATACTATGAGCTTCAAAAGTGATGGGTGAGTAGGGACATAAATGGTCCAACTGCAAAGAGCCCCCTGGGGTCAGACTGGAGACTGCAAAAACGAGGAAGGGGCCAAGGGCCTGAGCATGGAGGGAGGTGGAGAGACAGACAGCGGCACCCTTGGGCAAGTAAGTTTCCATCTGGAGTGGAAAAACGAGGGACACTTCTGTGGGCAGAACACCCGGAAACTGAAAGAGGTTTGGCAGTTGGTCAGATGGGAGACAGAAGCCCCGGGAAGGCTCTGCTTCAGAAGTGGGGGTGATGTCAGGGTAGAAGATGGTCCTGGAGGACTGCGTTGTGAAGAAAAAGAAGTATGAGAGGTAGAAATTAAGTATCTGCTGAAATAAAGGATAACCTCAAAGTCCTGAGATCCCAGGTTTTCTCTCCAGCAAAAGTTGTCATCTCCCAAGGGAACTGCACTTCACGCAGGCAACAGGAGAGGGTGCTCACAAACAAAAGAATACGTGGTAACCCGCCAGGGTCCTTGACTTGCACCTGTGAAACTGTTGCTGCTGGTCCAGGAAAGGAAGGCATTGGAAAAGGAACGGAAAATAGCAGACCATAGTCATACAAAGTTAGTAGAGAAGATATCGGAAAACGAGGGCCTAAACAATGCAGACAATGAAAGTTTGTTTTACTCTGTCAAGAGAAGACACAACTAAAACTAAAACATAAACCAGAAAAATATAATGAGAGCTGTAATTCTGTAACAGATACTTATCAATCAGCACTAAAAATTTTATATATAAAAGCTCTGAGGAGAAATAAAGGGCAGATAGGAGAGTTTATCGAAAGGATGAAAAAGAAATTTAAACTCACTGAAAAGTGCCCAAGAAAGAACTGATCAAATACAAAATATAAAAGGCCTACTGAGGAAAGACATACTAATAGTCAAGATATAACAAATGAACACAAATGTGAAAAGAATCAGAGAGAAGTCATCATTGTAGAAGACAGGCAAAGAGAATCCAGCATATGCATAATAGGAATAGAAGAAAGGAGGAGGAGGAGGAAGAAAATATAGTTCATACTTAAAACTTTAATCCAGGACTGGAGATTTAGCTCAGTGACACAGTGCCTGCCTGACAAGCACGAGATTGTGAGATCGATTCCTGGTACCAGAAAAAATAAAAATAAAAAAAAAAATAAAACTTTGATCCAAGAAAAAGTTCCAGAAGAACCCATATCTATATATTAAAAATACTCTCCATGTGCCTGGAAAATTTGTCTCAGAACAATCATTTCCAAAATACATATTAATAAACTATTAGACATTAAAAAATAGAAAAAATGGCTAAAAAATAAGTTGTGCGAATGGAAAAAGAACCAAGTTCATACTGAATCTTAGGAACAATTTCTACACTTAGAACCAGTGAAAGAACATTTTAAAATTCAAGGAAAAATTGTGAGCCAAGGATTTTATATATAGCCAAGCTGTCCTTCAGTCATCTCCCTGCCTCCCTCCTCTACGCACACATATGTACACACTCATACTTACACACTCACACACTGGCACAGTTTACAGGACCCAAGATCCTTTCCAGGATATCTACTTAATTAACCAAGCTACTTCATCCAGAAGATAATGTGAAGAAAGAACCAACAGTCATCATTTAACATATTTAGTTGTAGCCCTAAGTTTACCATAAAGGTTGGAACAATGGTAGAAAAATAATATGTAAATACCATAAGTTTAGATAATGCCAAAATAATGCAACTAAACAAGAGAAGAGAAAAAGGCTGCCGATGGAGCGCAGTGGTAAAGCATTTGCCCGGCACGTGTGAGGTCCTGGGTTCAAAGCTCAGTACTGTATGGGTTAAAAAAGGATGATGGACATATCACAGTCCTGTTGTAGCCAGGCATGGTGACGCGTGCCTGTTTATCGCAGTCCTTGGGAGGCTGAGGCTGGAGGATTGTGAGCGTGAGCCTTTCTAACATCTCACTCAGCAAATGAGACCCTGTCTAAAATAAAAAATAAATTAAGGGTTGGAAATTCAGCTCAGTGCAAAGGTCATAGGTTCGATCCCCAGGACTGCAAACCAACAAACAAAGAAACAAACAGCAAAGTAGAATGGTAGTGAGCTCCCTGATTGATTTTCAGATAGTGCTGGGTATCACAGAATATCATTTTCAGCAAGAAGTGAATAAGGACCTTATAGAAGGTATTTAGTGCAAAACCAAACATAAAACAAACTGTTCTAGGGGCTGGGGATTTAGCTCAGCGGCAAAAGCGCCTGTCTGGCAAGCGCAAGGTCGTGAGTTCAGTTCCCGGTACCGGAGAAAAAAA
>NW_004955998.1:0-10107 GCF_000276665.1 Chinchilla lanigera
CACACCGCACTGTGAATACATACACTCTACACACTCACCCGCACTGTACATACACACACCATACACACTCCCACACTGTGCATACACTCATACACACTGTACATACACATAATACACACACTGTACATACACACACCATACACACACACTCCCACACTGTGCATATGCTCATACGCACACATGCTGTACATACACACAATACACACACTGTACACACACACACACTGTACATACACTCACCATACACACACTCCCACACTGTGCACTCATACTGTACATACACACCATATACACACTGTACACACACACACTGTACATACACACACACTGTACATATACACACCATACACACATTGTACATACACACATCATACACACACACACTGTACATACACACACACTGTACATATACACACCATACACACATTGTACATACACACATCATACACACACACACACACACACTGTACATACACACACCATACATACACACTCACACCACTATACATACACACACACTCTCAGACATTGTACATACACATGACACACACATCATACACACACTCACACACTGCATACACTCACACACATGCTGTACATACACACCATACACACATTGTACATACACACACACTGTACATACACACACTGTAAACATTACATACACACACTGTACATATACACACCATAAACAGTACATACACACACCATAAACAGTACATACATACACACTGTACATACACACACACTGTACATACACACACCATACACACACATACTGTACATACACATACACCATACACACACTGTACACACACACACTGTACATGTACACACACCATACACACACTCACACACTATACATACACTCATACACACACTCACACACACTGTACATACACACACCATACATACACACTCATACCACTGTACATACACACACCATATACACACACACTGTACATACACACACCATACACACATCATACACACACAGTACATACACTCATGCACACACACTGTGCATGTACACACACCATGCACACACACTCACACACATGCACTATGTATATACACACCACACACACACTATACATACAGTATACACACACTGTATACACACACACTGTACATGTACACACACCATACACACATACACATGCACTATGCATATACACACCATACACACACTCACACACTATACATACATGCATATACACACTCACACTGTACATACACACCATACACACCCTATACACACACTCATACACGCATGCACTGTATATATACACACGCCGTACCCCACACGCACACACGCACTGTGCATACACTCTCCAGCAGATGTGCCTCTCACTGGAGTAGCAGGTTCCCGAGGTGGTACCTGTCCGTTCACCCACCACAGGGCATTTGCACAGCGGGCTGCCCAGCGGAAGGTCCTCAGGTGGGAACCCTGGGAGCTGGGCCTGCGGAGAAAATGAAACTACAAAGTGACAGGAGTTAAACTGAGAAAGGCCGCACGCAGTTGGGGCAAGTGTGTGGCAGCCCCAGTGCTATTCCATGTTGATGTTCACGCATTTCATGTCTCAGAGAAGTGCTTTAGTTGAAGTAATTGCCCCCTGTGTGATTATTGGTTGCCCTAGGAGGGGCTAGAAGCAGAGTCTGTCTGAGAGTGCCGCGTTTGCTCTGAGTGTGCGCACGGGCTGAGGCAGCTGCGGGAGAGGAGGCAGACGCGGGCCATGCTTCAGAGTGGGGAGAGAGGAGAGGACCTGCTTCTGACCTGTCAGGGATGCGGGCTGCGTTTCATCCTGTGAGCGAGTCTTAAGTAACTGGCGAGTAGATGCTGTATTTCTTCATTCTTCTTTTCTGGGTTCGTTACGTGTCGGATGCTAAGAAACTGCATCTTTACTGATGATACATCATCAATCCATGCCAATGAGCTGTGTTTAAAAATGATAAACAGATCCAGTCCTGCACTTCAAAATGTCACAATTTTATTAAAACGGATTTTTTTGCAGCACTTGAGATGGAACCCAGAGCCTCGCACGCTCACACTGGGCAAGAGCTCGGCTCTGACTCCAGCCTCAGCCCCTCACACGCGCGTTATAAGGAACTCTCCAGCCATTCCACCGTGGAAAACAATTTTTTGGCTGCAGTTTAGAAGATAAAAGCACTGGTTTTCACGCTATTTTACACATAATAGGGAGTGATTCCATTTTCAGCTATTACTTATGAAAATTTTTCATGCTTAAAAATTTCATAACACAATATGTGTGTATGTATGTTTTTATATGTACATCTATGCCTGGTTAAATATTTGATAATAAAATGACACATGCTGTATTGGATGTATGTTTGTATGTGTATGCATGTGTAGTATATGTACATATGCATTTATATATATGTTTTTTAAAATTTAAACTTAATTGTAAAATTCAGAAATTAAAGAAACATTATTAAGAACAAGAATAAGTGCATTTTCGAACTTCTGTGGTGATGAATTTGTGTCGTCCTTGATCTTTGCTGTTGAAAGAGTATCTCAGGAAGCTTATTTCTTCTTCCTGACTTATTTCACCAGTTTACCTTTTTCTAACTGAACTGACTTTGAGGCTGACTGAGTCAACCTCAGTGGGTCTTGAGCTCGAGCCCCTAACAGCATCCCTAGCTGGGAGACGAGCTCTGTCCTCAGGAGCAGCCCTCTGTGCGGACGCGCGTCTCTCTCACGTGATGGGCACGAGCGTCTTCCGTGTGTCAGGAACTTCACTGTGGAAATGCGGGTGTAACCTGTGGGACAGCTGCAGATCATGAACAGATGATAGGTTTTGAAAAGAACCCACATATTGTGAAGGTTAATTCATCACCGCGTCAGCACATTTGACTTAATTATTGCAGGTAAAATATAAATAAATTCCAAAGCAGTTGCTCATGAAGAAGCCTCGCTGTTGGGCACGTGTGCGCTCAGGCTGCTGCTGCTGATCCCGTGGGTACTGGCTTGGGGTTCCATTTCTGTTAGGTCCTTTAAGCTGTACTGTAGGTTGGTGGCTAAAATGCTAAGGAGGAGGGCTGTAGAACTGAGATATCTGAGGATATGATAGAAAGGTGCGTGCTCAGGCCTAGGGGAGCAGCCGGCACCTTTTGATCAGAGAGGAGCTACAGATCTCACAGCCCACAGGGGACACAGCCCTGTCTTCGCGGGGTGCAGTGGGTTTCAGATGGTCAGGCTGACTTACGGGAAGGCGTCTGAGAAGAGAAGCTGCTCCTTACTTCCTGTCTTTGCTCCCCTCCCCCCACAAATGTGGGGTAAGTGTGGGGTAGGTGCGGGAATTAAAAGAGAAAACAATTTGGCAGGTAATCCAGAGGCAGTCCAGATTTGGGGTCTTCTCTGGGTTTGTGTCTGCGACAGGATTTTCCTGTACTCATTTTTCTCACATCAAAGTCTTAATGTTTTCTAGTCTGCTCTGCAGACCAATTCAGACACAGTTTTCTCTTTAAGAGCGAACTGCTCTTCTAGAGTGGGCTATACAATTAGTTATACATTATGTGAACTAAAAGGTGTTCAGGCGTTAAAAGATGCCGACGGTTTATCCAACTCAGAGAGATACAATGTTCACGGCTTGAGCTTATGAATTATTATTTTTAAAAATCTAAATTATAAATATAGTGACAAAAGAGAGAATATTGCAATATAGAGGCAGAGATTTAACAACCAATCTATTGGCTAAAACGTGACTCTTCGGTGACAGTATCACAGCGTGAATTTCCTTTCTCTTTAACAGCGTGCGTGACTCTTTCTCAGTGGCATCTGTTCTAAATCAGTCTGTTTTCCCATTGCTTTTAAAATCAGGTCAGGGTTAATCTCCTATTCCTCTGTTTGCTTTCTAGGCATTAGTCATGAAACTGCTGATGAAAAGGTGATTTTTGGCATTGAGTTTAATTCCACCTTCCTGGAATGTGTACCTAAATCCCAACAAGCATCCATTAAGTGGTACATCCAGCGCGCGGGAGAGGAGGAGTGCGAGGTGAGTGAGCGCTGGGCTCCCGGGGCTCCCCGGAGGGCAACAGTGAGGACCTGGAACCCGGGCCGCGGTTGTGGCATGGTGCCTCGCGCCTGGTGGTTCTGTCATCACCGCAGAAAGGAAGACAAGAGCTAACGCTCTATTTTGATACAAATGTACTGGCTACTTCATTTCCAGGGAGACTGAATTTTTAAAAGAAATTGACATGATTTTGCATTCTTATTTCTTATAGATTGCCTGTGTCTTAGGAAAATTTCCTATGACAAGAACACAATATTTTTTGCCACATAGCAGCATAACTGACTTTCAACTCACATTATGCGCTGTTAAGATCACAGAGGAAACATGCGGAGTTTGTATGAAAATATGAATACCTATTTTTATCAGATCATATGAACAAATGGGATAAGAACTTGAACATAAAATAATAAAATTAAAACAAACAAAGGGAAATAACATGGTTACCCTACTGACTTTCTCTGATAGTTTTTCTCGAATATACATGTAACTGAAAAGACTCTTTGACATAGACTTTATATATTATAGAACTGAGTGCAGTAACTTTGGGTACTCTGAGAAACCCTCGGTTAATATTATTTGAAAGTTATGAAACAAAGGTGAATTGGCAGAAATGTTATTTATTGCTGTAGTGGACCAGAACCCTCAAGCTCTCAGTATGAAGGTGAGTTCATGAATAATGAATAGGGGAAGGACTCAGCCTCCGGCACAGACGCCCTGAGCTGGACCACGGTCCTGAGACCTTTGCTGACGTCACTGAATGCCAGAGGCAGAGCTTTTTAAAGGACAAATGAACGCAAAAGTTACTGTGCAAAGCAAACGGGAAAGTGCATATGCAAATGTAGCTTCTGGGGCTTCATGGCCAGCTGTCACCTTGCAGCGTCTCTGATAAACCTCGAAGCATTCGAAGCAGCAAATGTGGTCAGTCACACCTCAGTGGGAACCAGTGGATCTCAGCCTCAGGAACCTGGATCCCGGCGCTGATGGCTTGGTGGGGGGACGGGTCAGTAGGTCTCCTGGCAGCTCCTGTGCCTACCCTGGGTGTTGCCCAGAGCCCGAGATGTGCAGTCCCTTGGGAGAAGCTGGCTCACCCAGTTGTCAGCTGTGACACTGAGAAACTCGGGAGCAGAGCAGGCAAATTCTATTGTAAGGGGCTGCTTTAAATGTAATTCCAGGGAGCTGGGTGTGGTCACTGAACCATATCCATGTCTAGAGTCCTAGCACTCCGGGAAGCTGAGGCAGGAGGATCCCAGTTTGAGCCCAGCCTAGACCACTTCATGACTAAGAAAAGGTCTGTCTCAGTAATAATAATAATGATAATAATAACAACAACAGCAATAATAATGGCTGAGGATGTAGCTCAGTGCCAAAGCCCTGGGTCAGCCTATAGAACTGGAAAGTGAGAGAGACAGACAGACAGATAATTCCACTATTATATCATGAAGAAGTTAATATCACAACCTATATTATAACATCTATAAGAGTATCAAATTGTTGACTCTACCTACTGAATGCCATAACAAGTGAATAATGCTTTATGGTGCTACATTTCTTCAATAAGGCATCATTCTTTATCATTACTGATACCTAAATTCTAAGATTAATGAGACTCACATGTACCCTGAATATTTAAGGGTCTCACTTTTACCAGTGTACACTGGAATGTTACCCGATGCAGAAACGATTACCTATTTTACAGTACAGAGCGTGTACTTTTTATCCATGAAATACTGGAAGAATAGTATCTATAGTTCTTGACGTGCAGATTTATTTTAGTCACATCACAGTGTTTTAATTCTAATTAACCAATTCTTTTCACTTATAACCAGTAAAATTTGACTATTTCTTTCCAGTGAAATATTATTCCTTCAGAAATGACTTGTCCTGGGCAGCGCCTGTAATTTGGCTTTTACAGAAAGTCGGGCTGAGCCTGGGGTTGTCTTCCGCTGCCGGTGCCCGATGGGCCGTGGTGATTTGCGTCTGGTCTTTATTTCCCTGCACACCCGCGCCGGCTTCAGCGCCCACTGCCCCCGGCCGTGCACAGTCGAGGTGCTGCGGGCTCACGCACCTGGTGGGGCAGAGGCAGGGCAGTTGCTGACGTTCCTCACAGTGTCCTCTGTGGCGCCCCTCACTGCTCTGTCCTGGAGGGCGGCGCCTTCCGCAGTGGGGTCTGCAGCGCTGCTTCCTGCCCTGAGCGAGCCCGTAGCTGCCTGGGAGCATTTTCCTGCTCCTCACGCTTGGGTCACGGCCTGGAGACTGCTGCCCTCCACAGACGCCAGGGTGCAGTGTCCCCTGAGGCGGGAGGCTGTCACCAGCCTGAGGAGGCTTTCTGCCTGCGCTGCTCACAGCTGGGTGCTGCTGGGAGGTTGAGGTGGTCGGCCATCTGCCGACTTTCTGAGGAGTGCCCTGGACACTGATGTTTATGCTGCAGCCAGCAAGTGCAGTGCAGCCCCCAGGCTTCTGTGGAACATCTGGGTGTAGTGAATCAGAGAGACCCCACTATTTTTTTTTTTTTTTTGTACTGGGAATTGAACTCAGAACTTTGCACTTGCCAGGCAGGCGCTTGTGCCACTGAGCTATCTCTCCAGCCAAAGAGGCCCCACTATGCCATTTGCCAGGCTGTATTTTCTCAGAGGATCTTAATATTTTTAAACATCTTCAAATATTTGCATTTTTTTCCTTTTAGGTTTTCTTGGTTTTTTCTTTTTATTACAAAAATCAGTGTAAATGGCTTTAAAATTGCTAAGGCACGAGGACCTATGAAGCCTCCAAGTGTAGATAAGCCTGAGCAGTCTCTGGGTGAGCTCCCGGTGACAAACACCAGGCTGCTCCTCCCACCCCTCTGAGGTCACAGGCACCACGACTACCCGTAAGGCATCTGCCTCTTTCGTGTTTTGTCTGGGAGAAAAAGTAATGAACTGTCCTGTATGTGCCTCATTTTTCTAACTACCATCTTGGGTCAAATTCATGAAAGCAACAGAAATGAGCTGAAGACCCTGATTGTCTTTGTGGCTTTTGATAAATAACCACATGTACTCCCTTGCCGTCAGGAGCCAACCATGTAGCACCCTTTTGGGCCAGAGCACAGGTGTGAGTTAAACTTTGAAGCAGCTGCACCATCTCCTGTCCAGCCAGAACGGGAGCCTCCTGGAGAGCTGCAGCACAAGCCAGGCAACTCCTCGGCAGAGCTTTTATTTCTAGGTCACAGATTTTTACCTCTAAATTTCAAAAATCCTAGAAAATACATCAATTCAAAATGTGTGTCATTAGAGATGGCATCTCATTAAAACCATAGTTTTGAAAATTTAGGAAAGAAACAGAACTGGCTAAATCCACAAAGGCCATAGTGGGTTAATCCACAAAGCCCATCATTTGTTACAGCAAGTTTTCTGTCTGTTCCAAAGAACAAGCTACGTGTTCCAAGGGAGGCAGGGCGTGGGGGGGCCCAGGAGCGAGCCATGAAATGCCAGGTGTTTACGACAGCTCGAGGCCTGTGGGGACGGAGGGGAGTGGAGGGAGGGAACTGGAGCTCAGGGCTCAACAACACAAACAGGACACAGAAACAGCGCAGAGGAGTCCTGATGAAGTGTTGCACAACATGTGTGAAGTCAGAGGCATAATTTCTTCCTGTCAGGAGATTAAAGAGAACAATAAAATAGTGAGTCAGCACTGTGGCAATCTCTGAGAGCCACAGTAAGTGCAGCTTAAGTGTTAGTGAGAATAGAGTCAGGAAATCCAGCCATCCATCCGAACGGAAGGGTCCCGCTCTGTCAGGCTATGACCTCGGGCCGTTTGCTCTCAGAGAGTCGCAGAGGTAAAAGCTGCGGTGTTCCCATCCTGCAGCGTGGCAGTCACCTGGAATGACGCTAATAATACTTCACGCTTGCACCTTCGAGGAGGGCGGCCTCGGACCCTCACGTACCCTGGACAGCACACCTTGACACAGGAGATGAGTGAGTTAGCATGGGAGGTGGGACTACACAGATGTGAGAGTCCACGTTAGAGGGCCAGTACCTGAAGGTCTACGACGTAATTAAATATTTAAAAATTCTTCCAATAAAGTGATTGAAAGGCGACAAACACATGTAGGTATTAAATTTGCGACAGTTCCTTTACTGACACTAGTACCCCGTGACTGTCCACCTTGGGGACCGGTGTATGTAACGGGCCTTAAGGCTGGCTACGCCCTTTCCCTCCCCACCCCGCCCCCGTATCTTGGCTCCTTCCCTTCTAAAACTGTCATTTCCACTGAACATTGGCCCTTTAGAACCAGACCGGTGCACACAGGGAGTCTCCCATGCTGATGGGAATGTAGACAAGCTCAAGGTTGGTTTGTATCACAGTAGCACTGAAAATGCATGGGCCTCTACAACGACCCCATCAAGAAAAGAAAACTACACATCCGCTCACCGAGTGAGCCAAGGAAGGGAAGCAGACACGTCGTGCACAGAAGCCCATGGCGTGCGTGGAGTGGAGGGGGCCTGGTGGCCACCAGCCTCCCACTGCATTGCGCTCTGACCAGCCCGTGGCCCCAGGTGACCCCCGGCCGCCTTCTGTGGCACACGGGGTGTGCCAGACGCTTGTGTGTTCCCGGGCCTGGGACATAGAGATGTTTCTTTTCCTCTTCCCATATTTCCAGAATTAGGGGAATTTTCATACAGATTTTTCACATAAAAATGCAGATGTCACGTGAATAAAGTTAATTTAGTGGTCTCTGTGCCTCCCGGACTCCCACCAACTGGAGTCCCCAGTGTGGGAGATGTGCACACAGAGACGAGCTCCTGATCCTTGTGGTGGCCGCGGCTGCTGTTACTGGGCTCCAGGGCCGCTCCCCATCTTGCTCCGTGAAGCAGGGCTCTGGGGTCGCTAAAGACGCCTCCGCCTTACTTCAGGTGGCTCAGGGTTTACACCAGATCCCGCCAGGCAAGCCTCGCACGGGAATCCTTTGCCAGTGCCGTCGCCTTCAAAGGGGACAGTGCCCTCCCTTTTAGGGAGGTTCTTTCGGTTCACTGTGCTTTCTTTCCCTTGAAATCACATTACCATGTTAGAGGATCCCGAAGAACCTCAAGTGTTTCCACAAAAGACACCTGAGCGGCACACTCTCGGGACCAAAATTCAGCCTGAAGTCCAAGGGACATTCAGCTGCAGTGCGGCTAACCCGCTGGCTGTGGTCCCAGCCGGTGAGGGCTCGGCCGGGCTGTCACCAGGCCTTCAAGCTCGGTTAAGCTTCCCTATGTATGCAGATGGTCGGGTGAGGCCGAGACAGCAGCGCCTCCGGCTGGAATGGTGGTTCTCTTCTGCAGCGCACACTAGCAAGCTCTAACGTCCTGCTAGTCGCCGCGACCGTCCAGGCCGCGCGTCGCTCTGAGGTCGAGCTGCTGCTCAGAGCGCCCAGTGTGCCCACTGCACCCGCAGTGGCCTGTGGGCGGGCAGCTGCAGGCGTCCGCTGCCCCTCTGCCTCCCATTCCGGCCGTGCACTGGGGCTCGTTGGAGCTCCTGAGCCGAGCGCAGCCCTGAGGCTGGTCTGAGGGCCGCTGCTTCCCCCGCTCTTTCCCCCCGCGGCCCACAGCATCGCGCTGCGGGCAGAGCAGGCGGCGCAGCCCTGCAGGGTGCCCCGGGGACGCCGCGTTGCCTTGGCTCGTGGCCCCGTGTTTAACCTCCTGCCTCTGTTTCCCCCCGCAGCTGAAGCCGGATGAGCGGGTCGTCAGGACGGAGCTCGGGCTGCTGATCCGCAGCCTGCAGCGCCGGGACTCGGGCGTGTACTCGTGCCAGGCGCGGGAGCACAGCTTCGTGCACACGGTGGCCAGGCTGGCGCTCAGCGTCCTGGACGGCCGGCAGGTGGACGGCGGCGCGCGGGCGGAGCGCGAGGGCGGCGCGGCGCAGGGCGCGCGGCTGCGCTACAAGGACTACCTGCAGATCCTCAGCAGCCCGGGCTTCAGCCTGGACCAGTACTGCGAGCGCATGTGGCACCGCGAGAAGCGGCGGCAGCGGCCCAAGGCCGGCGCCAAGTGGAAGCACGTGCAGGAGCTCAAGAAGAAGCGCAACCGCCGGCACCCCCGCGCCCCGGGCGCCGCGG
>NW_004955999.1:0-10202 GCF_000276665.1 Chinchilla lanigera
AGATGCAGTCATAGAAGCATACTTAAAAATGAGGCCAGTGTTTTAAAACCATGAATGTGAAGGGCAAAGACATAGTTTGTATAGTATCATGAACACGACAGTGTAATTTACTGTCATCTGTCCTCTATGAAAATATTAATAGTAATGTGATAGCTCAGCACTAACTAGTTCTTTTTACATGCCAAGTACTCTCCTAGACTTCTTAGGTATTAAATGTTGAGTACTCACAGCAGCTGTTGGGTGATTACTGTTATCAACCGCACTGCAGAGATAACTAAAAACCAGAGAGATGAAGTTACTCATTATAGTCTTATTTGACTTTTACTGAAGAAGTGGTAATTATGATAGCTATCACCCATTTCAACAGCCCTTAGTTTTCTTTCTTTTTATCTTTCTCCACCCACCCAACCCCCCATTTCCCAAAAACTGGTTTGAACTCTTCTCCCAGAGAAGCGACACAGCAGGACTCTGACAGGCACCATGCTAATTCTTTAACCATTTTTAAAATTAATTTTCCATTATGTGAAATTACCAGGGCCTTTTCAGAATTCTTTGCTAGAACCCATAGCATGAAATAAGATGAAATGGTACCTACAACTCACTGTATATTGAAGAAACATTTATAACAAGTTCAGAATACAGACTCTGAGGCCAGCCTGCTTGTGTTGAGCCCAGTCCCATATTAATAGTTAGCACATTGTTTCATTTCCCACTGTCCTGGTTTCATTATCTAAAAGGTCTGGTAAGAATGCCTACCTCACCTGTTGTGGATTTGTTGTTTGCAAACCAATACAAATATACCAGGCACATTGTAAACAAATTTTTATATATTACATACTCTTGAAATTTTATCTTATTTCACTAGTGAATTTCTGTTATATAAGGGGAAACTTTAGGAAGTTGAGAGTAAGATTTATTTTTTTAATTCATTAAACTTAACCATTTATTGTTAAATAAATTGATCATTTTTTGAGCATTGAATCCAGTGAAGAACTAGTGAATATCAGCAGTGAGTCTCAAGGAAAGGGTAGACAACAGCCATAGAAATGTAAAGGATGGGTGTGAGCGTGACGGTCCTGTTCCTTTGCTGTGTCTAGAATTCATGGGCATCTCGTATTCTGATAGGTAACACGTTTGCTTTTATTAATGAAAGGTGGAAATAACAGAAATCTGTACTTATTAAATGAGGGTTAATGGACAAAAAGTGCTTAACACAGAGGCAAGGCTAAAACAAATAAAGGGGTAAATTGTTAATAAAAGGATTGGGAACCACTGGTCTGAAATTCCTGAGTCTTAAGGAATTATCTAATGACTCAAAAATACCAGTCATACAGTGCACTAAGATACAGTTACCTGCTGCACCTAATTTAAGAAGATCTCTAAATGCCTGAGCAGTCCTCAAGGATTACAGAATCTTAGAACAAGAGAAGACTTTGGAGATTAGTTTTATTGGGTTGATTGACTTAGGGTTGGGTAGTTATTACTTTAGAAATTAAATTCCTTACTTTCCTAGCTCTACAAGTGTGCATTGTAGTGGGTAGCATCTCAGTAGAAGTTAGAGAAAATGATACCAGACTGTGGCATAGTGGAATATTTTCTTTCATATGTCTGGTTTTCCCTTTAGATAATGATAAAACTATTTGAGGGTCATTTAGCATCCATCTGTTCCATGTTTAAAGAGCACTTCGCTTTAAAGCAGATTTTGAAAGTTATTATTTCAGTTCACACGCAGACTTTCTGAAAATGCCTGAGTCTCTGTCTCCCACCAGAAGACACCTGATACTCTTCAATGCAAAATTTCCAAAGGAAAATGAAAGAGGAGCTTGCAAAAAAGTAATTAATTTTATAGGCAACTTTGTTAGTTTAATGAGTATGAATCAAAGTTAAATTTATTGTACAGTTAATTAGAGGCTGAGATTTCTCAGAGTACTTTTAGAATAAAGGCTATTAATTTTTTTTACTGAACTGGATATGAAAACACAATTGTAAATTTGCTCTTCCTCATTAATATGTAGAGTTCCCATTGCTCAAAAAACCTCTAAGATTGGTAACACAGACAAGAAAAGTTGAACAGCAGATCAAAAAGTGAAACAAAACAAGATTACTTTACTAAAAACATAAATTTCCCTCCAAGTGAAAATTCAAGCTTAAAATTCACCTACAAAGGCCCTGACAGCTGGAATGTTCTTTCAGCCTCAACAGATGACAGTGCAGCTGAGAAGAAAGGGGGGACCCTCCACGCTGGGCTCATTGTTGGAATCCTTATCCTGATCCTCATTGTAGCAGCAGCTATTCTGGTGACAGTCTACATGTATCACCATCCAACGTCAGCAGCCAGCATCTTCTTCATTGAGGTGAGTACTTAGGAGAGCCCTTGAAGTCCACGTCAGTGCATGAGCTGTGTCCACTTGTGAGAATCACCTGGATTTAATATTTAGCACATGCTTTGTCAGTTTCAGGCTGAGGATCTCACACACATGCGGCCTCGTGCATGCCTATTGGCAGATTGTTTTCATATGACAGGTTCAGTCCCCCTGCCCCTGAAGCTTTTAAAGAAACAAGCTATCCTTTTGACAGATCTAAAGGAAAGTAGAAACCACTCGCTTATGTCCTGTTAGACCAAGTATGTTAACCAGCTGTTCTCCTAATCCCAGGAGGAAGTTCAGCATATGTTGGGGGCCGAAGTACTTGACTTCCACCAGTTAATGAATAAATGCTAATTGAGTATTCATGTGCGTGATACAATATGGTGGGCTTGTTCTCAATACACTCACAAAAGGTGCAGGAAAAATACGATTTCACTACAAAATGATGTAAAAATAGGGTGGTGATGATGCTGTTTGCTTTTCTCATGTGTGTATATTACTATATTGCTATAGGAATGCACGTACATTACATACACAACAAAGAAGCACTATCTTGAATTGGTGTTCTGATTTCATGTACAAAATGTAGATTCAGTAGCAGTGCCAGGACCAAAGAGGTGTGGGACAGGGACTGTGTACAGGAGCCAGAGCTATGCCCAAACATCTAGAGGGCTGGAATTGGGGTGCCTAGAAACCACGGGATACAGTCAGTATGACCAAGTCATCCTCTGTCTCTCAAAAGGTTGGGCCTCCTGTGTTCCCTGTATGACATCTTAATGGGGACACCCCTCTTCCCACACCAAATCATGCCACTAATACTAGGGTAATAGTAAGGAAATCCCTGCAGAGTTTTAAACATAAGCATTCCATTCTAATTTCCTGTATAATGTGCAGAAAGGTTGCTTGGAATTTACTTTGCCGAGTAAGAAGTTCTAATGCCTTTTAAATTATAGAACTACAATTACCTTTGCCTTCTTAACAGGGGTTGGTGAATGCAATTGATTAAATAATGGCTTTAAAGTCCTGTCTGGCTTTCTTGAATAAAGTGAGTGCCCTCATGAACGCACTTGAGGCCTTTGCAGTCCAGATCTTTTGTATCATTTCAATATTTATCCCACTGCTCCCCAAACTGTAGTAGAAACTATGTCATTTCACTCTCAGCTCTGTTCTACCTGTGCCCTGAATGTTCCATGCCCTGAAGACACTGCTGACTTTATTTCCTTCACCAAAACACCCTCATTTGCACCTCAGTTGTTGAATTCCAGAGCCCAGTAGCCTTCAATACCATGTGCCCGCTAAGCTTCCCTAGTCCGTCTTCATCTCTGGACAGCGGGCACCTCGCTTTTACCTCTAAGTGACACACTTACACTGTTCTTTCACGCTGACCTTCCCATTTTGCATCACAGGTAAATCTGTGTGTAATGAATCCCACCATACATGACTCATTAAGTTAAAAAATCTTGATTAAACAATTTATGTTTTCTTCAAACAATAGGTATTCTATCAATATTTTATAAAACCAATGTAATAAGTATTCCAGCTAAGACACTTCACACTTGCAGTAAAATTTCATTTGAAGCCATGTTCCAGAAAGGACATCTTCCTTTAACACCACAGTTACTGAGAAATGGCCAGGCATTGCATTATTAACTTCTGTTAACAGGCTGTATTTTCATGGAACAAAGTGGACATGTTACCCGCCGTTATGAATACATTCCTCAAAGGGCTGGCAAGTGACAAGCTGAAAGTCTTAGTGACCTCAGCCAGACACTGGGCTGCTATCCCTGCTCTAAGGGCTCGTGTGTTTAAATCTTTTAGTCGCTGTGAAGTATAACTGATGATGATAATATCAGCAGCAAACTGCACAGTTCAAAGCACCGAACAAAAGCTAGTCCTTTAGTAAAAGCCATCTCTGTGTGTGCACAAAATGAGACTTCAAAATAATGCTACTTTATCTCATGCATTTGCCCTTTTGGATCTTTCTTATTGCTTAGTAATCAGAGCCTAAATGTCCGCGTGTGCACGGAGTACGCTTGTGTGTGTACCCCTGTATTTATAGAATGTTAGAGCTAGGATGAATCATAGAGGTACTAGGCCTATACCCTAATGACTCAGAATGGGGGAAGGACTTATTCATGTCACCCAATCCTTACAGCAGTAACTCCCACCTTCCCACCCTGGAATGAGGCAGAATCACTCTGTATATTTGCTACTCTTATCTGCTCTCTGCCTTTTTTCCTTCCCGTTGAGTCAACTCCTGAAATCCACTTAAATCACTACCTTCAGGACACCCCGCTGGGGCCACACAACTTTCAGGGCCTCAACAGCCTGTGTTTTGGAAGGTGATAATCACCACCTTACCAATATTAAAGCTAATGAATATTTCAGAATCAAAGCACATATCTACGAATGACCACATAGCTTAGATTTATGCCAGACTTATGCTTTTGAAGATCTTAAATTATTAATTAGATTAAAATTGTTGGTACATAAGAGATTGAGTATACCAAAAATTGTCCACATTGCCTTTTATTTTTCATGTTATTCTGCAGTCTAGTTTTTAAATGAAATTAATGTGGTTTTCCACTATGAAAATGATACCTCTCTATAGAAAGTGTAGGACAAAGCAGAAAATTAATATACTCCAAATATGCAGAAACAATTACTGTTAATATTTTAATTAATTTTCTTCTAGAATTTGTATATGCATATCTTGATGTTTACCAGTTTAATAAAATCATTGTGGTTTAATGATATGAATTCATATCATTGCAGGAGGAACTGATATTCTCTTTTGTCAAGTGGTATCTATTATGAACTTTTTGTAAACAAGATTTTAATAGCTATATACTATTCTATTCACCATTTATTCAGTAGTTTATATTGATGGTGATAAGTGGAAATTCTGAACATGAAAGGGCTTAACATGCTAGAAGTCAAAAACAACTTTTTCCACCTAATTTAAGATTATGTATTAGTTTCCTATTACTGCTATAACACACTGCCACAAACCTAGTAGTTTAAAAGAACACAAACATTATCTTACAGATCTGAAGCTTTAGGAGTCCAAAATCAGTCTCAACTCAGTCAAGGTATTAGCAAAGCTGGTTGATTCTGGAGCTCAGGGAAGAATCATTTCCTTACCAGTTTTAGCTTCCAGAGGTATGCACATTCCTTGGCTTGTGGTCTCCCCTCAGACCAGCCCAAACTCGTTTCTAGCATTATATCTTCTCCTAACTTGACCCTTCTGCCTGCTTGTGAGGCCCCTTGTGGCTACACTGGACCCACCAGAATACCAGGATAATCACCCCATCATGTAGTCTACAGAATGCCTTTTACCATGGGACAGAACATTGGCCGGCTTCGGAGATTAGGACGTGAACACTTCTGGGGACCATTTACTGTGTCAGCCACAGACCGCACCAAATGTAAGATGCAATACACACTACCAATAAAACTGTGACACAGCTTTATGATTCTAATGGAAGAGTCTATTTTTCTCTAATTTGTTATCTTCACTTCAGCGATGTCAAAATGTGACCCTATGTATCTTGCATATTTCATAATGAAATCCAGACTGCAAGAACCCTTGTATAAATTACCTTCTGTGTTAGACACTGAGAGTATTGTGATAAAATTCAATGTCTCTGCCTTCGTGGCTGTACCAGAGCTCACACAACCAATTTCCTTTGATAGAGCATTTTCCCCCAAATGGGCTTTTCCCATTTTTTTCCTATTATAATAGTCCCATTATGAGCACATAACTGGTAATGGCAAATCTTTATTAAATTCACTAGTAGAAGTGATTTACACTTATTACCTCATTCAAGTAATATAGATACTACTGTACCCCAAGCTCCATCTCCTAGGTAAGTAGAGGCACAGAATTGAAGTAACTTACTCAGCATCACTAAGTGACAAGTGGAACGACATTTTGAGCCAGGCTCTCCAACAGTAGGGGCCACACCCCTCACCTCTAGTCTGTGCCTCCTCTTTTTGAGTTAAGGATCATTCATCATATGCTGTAAGTAGAAATTTTAGATGATGTATATCTTGGGGTATACATTATGTTCTCACAATGTATTTCCCAAAGTAGAATCAAAGGAGAAAACAGTTTAAAAGAATTTGATAAATATTGCCAAAATTATTGCCCAGAGGTAAACACCCATTCATGGAGGTGCTATTATTGTCCATTTTGAGTGACAGTAATAATGATAGTCACTGATATCTATGTATTTTATTCTTGCAGAAAATATAGACCAGTTTTGTGAATGCAAACCCTCTTCCTCACACAAAATGGTTACAAGGGCTTTAGCTTTTAAACTTCTTGTTGGTAGGGAGGAAATGAGATCATAAAGAAAATCATCACCCCATAAACTCTGCAATTAAACAAATGAATTGACTATATACCTCCAGTGTCTTCAGATACTTTTTCTGGAACAATAGTACAATTCATCCAAAAGACCCAGTGTCTATTCAGCCTGGGAGAATAGTGTATTCCATTTATCTCCTGTAATCCTCCATCACCCTACTCAGATCTTAGACTGAGCATTTTTCTTTGAGTCTTCACTGGAGAGCTTGCATTTTGTGTTATCTTTGTGGCTTTTCTCAGTTACTTTCAAAGCTTATCTGATTCTGACCAAAATTCTTTATATTATGTAAGCGTATCTGTATGTCCTTTAAATCTTTTTAAAATGAAGTTTATTATCTTGAAAGAAACAGGCAGAGAATATTCAAAAGAACATATGTTCCATAGGTTTTACTAGATTGTGCTAAGACTAATATCTCTTTGGAAGATCAATGTGCCTTATGTTCTACATTAAATTTAATGATCACTGTGCATTTCTAGTCATAAATTCTGTGATTTATGATAAATTTCTTTTGGTATGAGTATAGGTCAGAGAGCAATGTTTTTGTACTGTTGAATTCTGTTCTTCACATATCACTATTCAAGATTATTAAATAAAATATAAGTGAAGGTCAAAAAATAATATTGTAAAGCAGTAATCATACAAAATACAAAATAGATGTTTCCATTCCCATGGAGGTTCCGTGTGTGTGTGTGTGTGTGCGTATGGTGCTGGGGATTGTACCCAGAACTTTGTACATGCCAAGCAAGTGCAAGTACAAAGCTAAATATCCAGCACCCCCAAGAGAAGAACTCTATTTGTACTATAAGTAAAATAATTTAGATTAGCAATCTTAATAAGAACTAACATTGAACACTGTCTTGATTTTTCTTAGTATATTTAAACAATAGCTAGTATTCAGCTACCTGTGTAGATTTGGTTCTGTATGTGTAAAAATGAAGAGAAATTGATTAGAACCTAAACATAAAGATGATTAAAACCTTAGGAAACAGATATATTATGAGTAAAATGTTAAAATTATTTTAAATGGAAAAGGGAAAATCAAAAGTGCTATGTGAAACATCCTCAGAGAGAAAGGAATTATAACAAAGAAATAACTAAAATGGTAAAGAAGAAAGCAAAACTTACAGGAACATTGGCCCTAACGTCTCAGGAAGGGACCGAGATAGCTCCTGATGATGGAGTTTGCCTTCAAATAAAGACTATAATTTTTATTCTGAACATAGGTGAAAACATGAGGCATAGGACCATTCTGTCAATATGGTAGGTACTACTTCTTTGGAGCCCTTGAAATGTGACTAGTCAGCAATGACATTCATGGAAGCCACACACTGGATTTTGAAGTTTGAATAAAGAAAAACTAGAATGTAACATCTTTCATTGATAATTTGTACATAACCACCTGCTCTAAGTGATAATATCTTTAGTATTTGGGGTTAAATAAATATAGTGTTAAAATTAATTTCAATTTTTGTTGTAACTACTAGACTCTTAAAATTGTCCATATGAGTCACTGTGTTTCTATTAGAGGGTTCCACTTTGTAGACAAAACCTTACAGAGAAAAGATTATGAGAAAGACAGGTTGATTACCTCCACATTTTTTAAAAGTAGAGCTGGGCATGGTGGTGCACACCTATAATCCTAGAACTTGGGAGGCTGAGGCAGGAGGATCATTGTGAGTTTGAGGCCAGCCTGGGCTACAAAGTAAGCTTAAGGACAGCCTGAACTGCATAATGAGATCCTGTCTCAAAAAGACAAATAATAATAATAATAATAATAATAATAATAATAATAATAATAATAAAAATCAATAGGCTATGAACAATTCTGAGCATAACCTTGTGTTAGATACCACATAAGATAAAAAGCAACCAACAATTATCATTGTTCTCAAGGAGATTTTAGCCCCTTCTTTTTTTTTTTGGTTTTTCTCCGGTACCGGGAACCGAACTCATGACCTTGCACTTGCAGGCAGGCGCTTTTGCCGCTGAGCTAAATCCCCAGCCCCTTAGCCCCTTCTTGGAGAAGACTTCTGTCCAGAAAAATATGAATAGACAAAGCACATCAAGACTTGGGCATACGTTTGTGTTAGAAACTAAAAGCTGCAAAAATTTAGAGGGAAGAAATCAGTTAGGGCTAGGTTGTCCAGGAATTCCACAGCAAAAGGAAGGGAGCAAGGCTGCCCTTGACTTTTACACTTCAACTTTGAGATATATTTTCAGGAACATAGGAGTCTCCCAAGACATACATATGCTTATGGCCTGCATTTTTAAGACTTTATAAAAGCTCTCTGAGTACAACTTGTTATTTTTATAAAGTTTCAATTCTCAGAATAACTCTTGAAGGTAATGCTATTGTTGCTTTCAGTTTAAAAAACTGACACTTAGAAAATATAAGAGACAGTTTTCAAGAAGTGTGGTCTGTTTGCAAGTACACTTTGGGTGTGAAGGAATAACTAGGCAGCCTCTGAGAGACAGACACGCAGGCCACTGGTCAGCCTTTCTCAGAGCAGTCAGCACCCCTTTCCTCCCTAGCCTTCTCCCAGGTCATGCAGGAACTGCACACATCCCCATAAGGTGTGGAGCAAAGCTTCAGTGGCCTGATTCCCCCATCCAGCAACCTACACTTCCGTTCTGTGCATGCGACATTGAACTTCACCTCTGACTGTGTGTTTCTCTCAGTGAGAAACTAGAATCTCATATCTTCCTGTTTGGACAATTTCTCCCCTAGGGCCCTGAGAATTTTAAATGGAAAAAAAATTTAAAACAATTTTGAAGGCATTGAAATTAACGTATATTTTTCTTCTTTCAAGAGTATTTTTTTACACATAGAATTCGAGGCATTTAAATCTTTCATTCCTGAGAATTACACCTTCATAAAACCTTAGAGGAAAGTCATTAATTTTATCTAATGGAAAATTTAGAGGCATCTACGAAGCCCAAGTTTTATTTTAACAGAGGACATGTACACCGTACATGCTTGGCTTGAGACCCTTTTAGGGTGGATCTGACTGAACACTGACCCCAATTACTGGAACTTTTTTGTGTGTGTTTCACTGCTGTTCTTTGGGAACAAAATGTAACAACTAAGCCCTACTGAGAAGGCTTTAAAATTTTTCAATGAGTCTATAGCTCATTTTCCTTTCTTTTGTTCATGGCCAGTAAATTAATTTTTCCTGTTACTTGTACATAGTGTTTAACTATAGTGAATGTCAAATTCAAATGACAATCAACTATCAGAGAAACTATAGAATTTAAAAGGAAATTACAAGTTTTTAAGCCTTTTCCATTGATAGTCTTCCAACCTTTGGCTTTCTCATCAGTAGATCTTGTCATCATTTTTTAGTTTGTTTTATTTATTTTTTTTTAAATTTTTTAATTTTGTTTTTTTTCTCCAGTACTGGAAATTGAACTCACAACCTTGGGCTTGCCAGGCAGGCGCTGTGCCACTGAGCTAAATCCCCAG
>NW_004956000.1:0-2700 GCF_000276665.1 Chinchilla lanigera
ATATAGTTTATCCAAAATTCAAATTTAACTGGATATCCTGTTCTTGTTTATCAAATCTAGCAATCCTAGCTTAAGTTGATAAATGGGTAAATGATTCCAAATCTCTCTGAACATTCTCTGCACTCACTAATAGACTTTTGAATTTCATAATTCAATAAAATTTAAGCAACAAACCTATGCTGGACAGGTTGGGCGTGGTGGTGCACGCCTGAAATCCCAGCACTTGGGAGACTGAGGCAGGAGGATCATTGCGAGTTCAAGACCAACCTGGGTTACAAAGTGAGCTCAAGGCCAGGCTGAACAGCGTAGTGAGACCCTGTCTCAAAAATACCAAAAAACAAAAAACAAAAACAAAAACAAAAAAACCCTACACTGGGCACTTGGCATGCTGAGGCAAGATGATCTGGAGTTTGAGGTCAGCATGTGCTATTATAGTGAGTTCAAGGCCAGCCTAGACTACATAGCAAGACCTTTTCTCAAAAAACCAAAACCTTTTAAAAGGACAGACATAATAGTTACTTTATTTCCCCACGCCATTCAAATTACCTTCTTATTTTACCAAGTAAGTACATTATAAATAGAACGCCCACTAGGTACTACTGCCATGATTACTCAGTACAAAACTAAAAGATACACTCAAAAATAAATGATAGTTCTTTAATACAACAAATTAAGGGGGCCGGGAAGATGGCTCAGTAGCACAGCACCTGCCTGGCAAGCACAAGGTCCCGAGTTTGAATCCAGGTACCAAAAAGTTAAATAAATAAAATCTGTTATTTTTTTTGGGGGGGTGAGGATTTAGCTCAGCGGCACAGCGCCTGCCTGGCAAGTGCAAGGTCGTGAGTTCAATTCCTGGTACTGAGGGAAAAAAGCAATAAATAAATAAATAAATAAATAAAACAAATTAAGAAGCTGGGCATGGTGGTACACACCTGTACTCTCAGCACTCCAGAAAGCCGAGGTAAGAGCATTGCAAGCCCAAGCCCAGCCTGGACAACTTAGTGAGATCCTTATGAAAATAAAAATAACTTTTAAAAAAGGGCTGGGAATGTAACTCAATATGTGGACCTGCATTGAATCTCCAGGATGGTGAGGGGTCAGTCTTTAAGAAAAACTCACTGCAGGGGCTGGGGATTTAGCTCAGCGGCAAAAGCGCCTGCCTGGCAAGCGCAAGGTCGTGAGTTCGGTTCCTGGTACCCGAGAAAAACCCAGAAAAAAAAAAAAAAAAAGAAAAACTCACTGCAATGTTCCTTTGGGGTTGGGGGCACACCCACTTAACTTGCGACTCCGACTAGTGACCCTGTGTGGACTAGCATTTTACAACTCTGTAACTAAGGGTTCCTCCTTGGCGCCCCTGGGGACCCAAGGCTGGGATGTTTCCTGAGTTGGCAGGACGCGGCAACCCTTCGAAATAGTGCCAAGCCAAGTGACTAGAGAGTTCCTGAGTGTGGAACGAACTCACGGTCATTTTCTCTCCTGGCTCCTCCCCAAGCCTGTACCTCTTCCTCCACAGTCTTACTGCCTTCCCATTCAGTTCCCTTTCCTTCAGTTCTCTTAAGATTCAAGGTGAGTTAGAGAGGCAGGCCCATCTTGGGAAACCCCCTCAGCTGGGTTCTGTTTGGTTAGGTTTTGTTCGCCCAGGGTCTCCGCCTCTCACCCCTGTCCCATAGTGACCTTAGACATGGACCAGACCATTTCTGAGCAGAATCTCCATCCCCTCCTCCCTTCCTCCGGTGCCCCTCCCCTTGGCCTAAGTCTCAACTCCCGCAGTCCGGCCTTCCGCTGGCCAGCAGAAGCCTATGATGTGAAGAAAAATCAATTTGGCCAGCTTCTGGATGGTTCTGCCGAGGGGCTGCAGCAGAAGTCTGACTTAAGTGCAAAAAGAACAAAGACGCTCTGCCTCCCTCACACACCAAGGGCAGAAGCAGTAGGAGAAAAGCCTGGGAAATAGGCTGGGTGCTGTGTTGGGACCCCACCCAACAGCAGCTGGGAGACACACGGGGTGCCTAAACCTGCCTAAAGCCCAAACGCACGTGAGGTTCTCTTAGAGCCCCTCTGGTCTGGCCCTCCCCCCATCATCCCTCCCCCTGCTCACCTCCCTCCCGGGGTGGGAAAAGATGAAAACTTGTTCTGCTTTTGAACTGTGACAGTCCAGAATGGGAGAGGTTCTGGTGTGCATCTTGGGAAGTGCGTAGAGCGCACTTTTGGATCTGCAAGGGGAAGGGAGTGGCAGGACCCTCGGACCCTCCTCCCTGACATTGGGACCTGCTCCCCCGCCAGAGTGCCGGCAGCTGCCCTTGAAGGATGAGAGTGGGGGCGTCTGGCTTAGGTGGGCATGTGGGGGGCGAGGCCGGGGAGGGCGGACGAGCTCCCAAAGTGAAGAACGGACTGTGACGGCCGCAGGGACGCCCTGGAATAAAGGGAACGGGGCCCCCGCTGATGCTCTTTGCTTAGCGGACTCGGAGGCACCTCTGGGTGTTTCAAGCTCAGGTCGCCCGCAGTCGCCCCTTGCAGGAGGTGGAGCCGAGGGAGGGGCAGACGGGTCTCGGCTGCGGGGTGGGGAGCCGAGAGCGCGAGCCGGGTGGAGCAGGCTCGAGGGCTGGGCGCCTCTGATCGTTAGCAGCCCGGGCAGGACGCGAGGAGGGAGGGCAGGCTCCACCTCGCGGTGGTCGCCGCGCCTCGCCCCCGCGGACAAGCCCC
>NW_004956000.1:2871-5353 GCF_000276665.1 Chinchilla lanigera
GCTCGCCTGCCTCCGTCACGCCGCCCCGGCTGCCTTCTCGGCCGCAGCGACCGCGCACCTGTCTTCGCCGCGGCTTGGCGAGCGCCCTCTCCTCCCGAGCACACCGCCGCTGCAGCCCGGGACGCGCCCAGCCCTCGCCGGCGATACCATGGCGGAGACCAACAACGAGTGCAGCATCAAGGTGCTCTGCCGCTTTCGGCCTCTGAACCAGGCCGAGATTCTGCGGGGCGACAAGTTCATCCCCGTCTTCCAGGGAGACGACAGCGTCGTGATTGGGGTGAGTGCCGCTCCGGGAGTGAATTTGGGGAGGGGGCGGGAGGCAGAGTCTTCCGGCCCCGCAGAGCCTCCGTCCGCGCCTGTCACTCTGCGCCCCCTGCCCGCCGCACAGCCTCCGACCCCTTCGCCGCAGCCCCCCTCGCCCCTGCATCGGGATGGCTGGGTGTGGCTTTACCAGGCCGGCGGCCAAGTCTCTGCAGAGTGGGAGGGGGCTCCTTGCCTGGCTTCTGGAGACCCAGGCCCCCTTTGCTACTCGCTGCAGCGTCCCCACCCCCTAGAGCCAGTCCCGTCTTTTTCTAATGTTTTCCTTCTACCCCAGATACAGCGCATCTTCCCTTTGTTATTAGCTCAGACCCCCCCCCCCAACCTCCCAGGAAGGGAGGGAGAAGGGTGGAGGATGGGCTAGATTGGAACTGGGCTGTCCCAGGTCCCGTGAAGGTCTGATGGGAGTGGGGTCTAGGACCAGGGTCTCCAGCAATCCTGGAAGCGCTTGCAGCCTGGACTGTTGTGTGTGTCGGGGGGCGTTAGTACAGATTTTATGAAGGGTTTTCTGAGAAAGACATCCATCGGTGCCACACCCAGTAATGGGGGGAGGCTATGGAATTCTAAGGACTTTTCTGCCTTTCCTTCTCAGGAACAGAAGGAACAAGATTTCAGACCCCTCACTGACCCCCTGCCAAGTAGAAATGCCCAGACCCTGAGGTCCTATATATGTACTTGCTTATTCATCCTTCCTCTTAGTGATCCAATAAAAAGTAGCAGTGGATCTCTACTTCATCGTGACACACTTACCCACGTAGGAGATCTTATTATACAGGAAAGATATTTACTGTGTACTTCTTACTCTTAGTGTAGTGTTTAAACCGCAAAACAATACTCCAAAGTAGTATCAATATTTCCATTTTACAGATGAAGAGATTGAGGCCCAAAGAAGTTGAATGACTTTCTCAAGGTCACCCTGAGAATCCATAAATGTGTTCAGTGCACAGATCTGAACCCAACTCCGTGTCTCCAGAGCTCATGTTTCTTTTATGTCACATTACCTCCTTAGATTATTGTTCTGGACCATTCATTATCTGTGATGGTCCCAAGGGAAATCCCAGGCCTTGAGTGCTCCACCTTTCCTAGGTTGGCAGGGACCTTCAGGGTGTGTTTGGAGTGAAAGGACCTAGGGTTGAATGCTTTAGGGCTTGAGGGGTGTTGGGCCAGGAAACTGTCGGGTTTGAAAAAGGAGGGCCATATCTGAGGGCAGTCCTCAAGGTCAGGGACTTCTTTATGTGTCTTTGATCCGCTCTGCTTGGCACAGAACAGCTGGAGACATGCTTGTTAAAGGAAAGAAGGACAGAAGGGAGGAAACCTAGGTCTTCTGAGTCAGTAAGAACGGGAATTCCGTACAAATGCCAGAGGGAGAGTCCTGGCCACTCCCCCGGCCCCTCACCAGCCTCACCCACACTGTGAACCCCGGTGGGTACTTTTTTGCCGTGTATGGGTTTTGCGTGTGTTTGACGTGAGGATCTTTGACTCTTTTGCTTCAGAGACCTCAGGCCTTGAAAGCTGGCCTGTCTGACCAGGCTAAAAGAAAGCCCAGACCAACCGAGAGACCCTTGAGTAGCTTGGACAGCAGATTTTAACCAGGCGGGTTGGTTGGAGTTTGGGTCGTGTTGAGACAAAAGCTGATGAAATGGGAGGGGAGTGGTCCTGGGGAACAAATTCAAAGAAGGCTTCTGAGTCGGACTTCCTCTTTCCTTTGGTCCCTGTGGGCTGTCCTGGTGTGTGGGATGAGTGGGTCGGGAGGAAGTGCTGAGCTGTTGGTCTGTCCAGTTAGCTCAGCAAAGCAGGAGGGACAGGGAAAGGTGGGGAAGGAAGAGAGAGGAAGGGTAGCCTAGGACCCCTGCTAGTTCAGATTCTACTTGAGCTCTGTGGGTATTTCCTTATCTGTTCTGCCTGATTATTCAGAGGGCTGTATCCTTGCCTCACTCTGTATCTTTCCAAGCCCTAGCCCTCCTGTCAGTCTCTCACTGAAGATAAACGCTTGCACGGGGCCATTTTGTCTCACGGCTCACCTTCCCTGATTGATTTACTATTCATTCTTCTGCAGTGGAATGAGCGCTACCAGAGACATGATTTTGAGATCTTCAAGGGTCCCAGCAATGAAAGAACGTCTCCTACTCGTGTGTGTGTGTGTGTGTGTGTGTGTGTGTGTGTG
>NW_004956000.1:5453-8737 GCF_000276665.1 Chinchilla lanigera
GAGTGTGTGTGTGTGAGAGAGAGAGAGAGAGAGAGAGAGAGAGAGAGAGAGAGAGGAAGGAGAGAGGGTCTCACTGTGTAGTTCAAAGTGGCCTTGAACTCACTTTGTAGCCCAGGCTGGCCTTGAACACGCATCCATCCTCCTGCCTCAGCCTCCTGAGAGCTGGGATGACAGACGTGTGCCACCATGCCCGGCTTTCTCCCTTTTCCTCTTGCTCTCATTGGGGCCCAGTAGGTAAGGAACTGTCTGAGGATCTCTGGGAAGATGAGGGAAGAAGGAAGGAGAAGGAGAGAGAGGATAATCTCTCAAAAGCCGGCCCCTGCTCCCTCCTGTGACAGCTTTTCCCCTGGCCTCTGCAGCATTGCGGCTGGCTCTGAGTGTCAGAGGCTCTTATATGGGGGCTGCTTGCAGTGTAGGAGAGTGAGGGGAGAGATAGCTTTGTGTACCTCGTTTCCCCCCAGCTCCACTGACTTCTCCCACAATTGGGGAGGGTGAAGGCCTGAGTCATAGTAAATGCTATCCCTGCATACTGTGCATGGCGTGCATCTTGTTTTGCTCTTTTTTTTTTTTTTTTTTTTGGTACCGGGAATCAAACTCAGGACCTTGCGCTTGCCAGGAAAGCGCTTATGCCGCTGAGCTATATCCCTGGCTTGTTTTGCTCTTTATACACACAGAACCCAGTGTGACTTTTTCACTGAACCCAATTATAGTGTCTCTGTCTTTCTCTACCTTGGTGTTTCTTAGCGGTAGCCTACTGCTTGCTGCCTGGGCTCCTACATCTGTGCCAGGTGTGGGAGGAATGATAGGACGCACACACACACACACACACACACACGTGTGTGTGCACACAGGCATACACATGTGCACATTCACATTCCATCTCCTTCATTCAAATATCTTTTTTTTTTTTTTTGGTTTTTCTCCGGTACCGGGAACCGAACTCAGGATCAAATATCCACAAGCTTCCTCCTCCACATTTCCTAAAAGTTAAGTGGGTCCTTAAAGGGACAACAAGCCAGGCCATCAAGTATCTGCTTTGAATAAGCTAGATTGGACCGGCGGGGTTATTAGAGCAAAGTTAGTATGGTTTAGGGTATTCTTGGATTCCTTTGATATCTGAGAATGGCAGGGCTCTCCATACCTTCGGGGGAATTTCATAAAGGAAAATGTAGATGGGAGGTAATGTTCACTGTGGCCAGTATCCTTCTAGCATTACCATGGCAACAATCCCCAGGGGTGTCACCATGGAAATTAGCCCTGGAGCTTGAAGTTCAGGCTCTACGGAATGCTTACTGCAGGTTGAACAGGCTGGTCATCTTCGGGATCCTGAGCTTGAACCCCCACTAGCATCAGTCAGCACACATGATGGAAAACCGTAGCGTGGCTCCGGCGCCTTTCGTGCACAAACGGAGCAGGAGAGGACAAGGAGGCTTGGCGCGGGTGAAAAGAACCCAGACTGTGGGTCTCTCAGGAAAGGCCCTCTGGAGAGGGCTGAGCCTGCCGGGCCAGGAGAGAGGGCTGTTACAGGCCTTCTAGAAAGTGGAGACTCCCCCTGGAGAGCTGGTGGAAGGTCTTTAAGCCTCTGATGCTGTGCCAGCCTGCAGGATATGCCAGTACCTGAGGTCTGGAGGACAGGGGAGGCCAAAAGGATGGGTGGGACAATTGCATACTTCTTCTTTTTTTATCTTTTTGAGACAGGGCCTCGCCATGCTGTTCAGGCTGGCCTTGAGCTCACTTTGTATCCCAGGCTGGTGTCAAACTCGGAATGATCCTCCTCCCTCAGCCTGTGCATACTTCTGAAAAAGGGATCAAGTTTGGCAAAAAAGGAGTGGTGGAAGTCTTTAGTTCTGTCCAGAAACACTTGGAGAAATGCCACTCACTAGTGCGCGTGCATGCATACGTGTGTGTTTATGTATGTTAAACATAACATACATAAGTAAAGTCAAAGAGGAAAAGGAAAAGCCATGATAAGAAATCTTATGCAAGTTCATATTGCAGTTCATTGATCACTTTGGGTGTGGTCCTGGAGTCATATTGCTTGGGTTAAAGTTATGCTCTACCATTTCTCGGCTGTGTGACTGTGAGCAAGCTAACTGACTTCTCTGAGCCTCAGTTTCCTCATTGATAGATGGGAATAATAATGCATATAAACTGTTTAGCACAGTGACAGGCACAATTCCAGCTGCTCAGGAGGCTGAGGCAGGAGGATCACAAGTTCAAGGCCAGCCTGACCAACTTAGTGAGACTTTGTCTCAAAAATAAAAGGACTGGGATGTAGCTGACTGGTAGAGAGCTTGCCTAGCAAGCCCTAGGTTCAGTCCCCAATACTGAAAAAAAATTAGATGATCTTACTACTTTATTATTTATTTATTTATTTATTTATTTGGGACCAGGAATTGAACTCATGACCTCAGGCTTGCCAGGAAAGCACTTATGCCACTGAGTTATATCCCTGGCCCTTTGTTTTGTTTTGTTTTTGGTGCTGGGAATCAAACTCAGGACCTTGTGCTTGCCAGGCAGGTGCTTGTGCCACTGAGCTACATCCCCAGCCCTTTACTACTTTACATGTAATCTCCCACAAGTTAAAAATTGGGAAGTGGGTAACACTTTCTCCTCTTACTGATTGTTTTATCCAAACCTTCAGGTGCCTTATATCTTCTTGTTCTCTTCTTCATCACTATCTATGTCTATTCAGCAAATATTTATGAAAACAAACAAACAAACAAACTAGCCAGGCATGGTGATGCACACCTGTAATTCCAGCACTTGGGAGGCTGAGGCAGGAAGATTGTTGTGAGTTTGAGGCCAGCGTGGGCTACAAAGTGAGCTCAAGACCAGCCTGAACTGCATAGCAAGACCCTGTCTCAAAAAGACCAAAAAAAATCTTACTACCCTGAGAAAAGCAGTTAGTAATTTGTTATGTTTTTCCCTGTATATATACATACATTACTTTTAATAAGATTGTATATGTAAAACATATATGCATATAATAAAATATGTTTTGGGGGGTGGTGCTGGGAATTTAACCTAGAGCATTGTACATGCTAAGCTTGTATTCTTTCACTGGGTACAGCCTGGCCCTATATTTTTTTTTGTAACCTATTTTTTTTTTCACTATTTTTCTTATTTATTTATTTTTGAGACAGGGTCTTGCTATGTAGTTCAGGGAGTCTTAAACTCACTGTGTAACCCACACTGGCCTCAAACTTGTGGCGTGGAGCCTCGGGCTCCTGAGTGCTGGGATGAGAGGCATATTCCACTATACCTGGCTTGTTTTTTTTTTT
>NW_004956001.1:0-1143 GCF_000276665.1 Chinchilla lanigera
AATTAAAGAAATAAAATACAAAAATAAAAATGAAACAAACTGGGTTCAGTTGATCCCAGAACTTCTGGTCAGGTGAGGCATGAAGATATCAAATTTGCACTCAGCCTAAGCAATGCAGGAAATTAAGGAGAGCATGTCGCAAAGTGAAAATGACAACAAGGGAGAAAGATATACTCAGTGTAAAGGCCTGTTTTTAGTCAGTAGTGCCAGAAAAAGAGACAATGATTGGTTTATTGATTTATTGACAGATAGACAGACAGACAGACAGAAACACTTGTCTACCTTTTCACTAGGGAATCACCTCAACAGCCCAACTGTAGGGCATGCATTCATTTCAGCTCCTTGCCTTTTGCAAGCTCTGACCCCATTTCCAACCCAGGTCCCATGTGAGGATTCAAATCCAGATGCAATAGGTGCCTGGACTCCATGACACTGGCTCTGCTCCCAGCAAGACCTCACCTTCCCTCACTTATTCCTTCCTCTCACTGCAAGCTCCTTGGGTCTTTTCTGTGTTTGGTTTTAAGGCACCATCTCACTATCTAGTTCAGGCTCACCTTAAACTAACTACCCCAGGTTGGCCTCAAACACATACTGATCCTCCTGTCTCAGCTTCCCAAGCCCTGGGATCTCAGGTGTGTGCCACCATCCCGTCAAGCTCCATTTTCTTCCAGGGGCACACCTGTGATCCCTGTGTTCAGAATGCTGAACTAGATGGTTGGAGGCTTCAAGGCCAACCTGGTGTGGACAGCATAGCAAGATCCTGTCTCAAAAGACTAAACAAAGAGGAAGACGGGGTTTTAGGAAGACACTTGAGGGGGCCGGGGGTGGAGTTCAGTGGTAGAGTGCTTGCCCAGCATGCACAACACTCCGAGTTAAACCCCAGCAAGGAAAATGAACACTTAAAGTAAACGGGCCATGTGCACGAGGTATTTGCTTCTCAGTCTGTGAGTCTTTAAATATAATCACTCATGAGAGGGCACTGGAGAGGCTGTCTCAACGTTATCTCTCTGCCACCAATACATGGTATTTCTTCTCTCCCATCTACACTGTGCTCTGATTCCTTGTCACCAACAACTGAGCAACCCAAAGACAGCTTTGTGAGAAACACTCCACTAACCTTCCGGCACAAGCCAGGCTGCTGCC
>NW_004956001.1:2377-4128 GCF_000276665.1 Chinchilla lanigera
TTTTTTTTTGTTTGTTTGTTTTCATTTTTTATGGTGAAACAGAGCCTTGCTACATATCTAAGTTAGTCAGTCTGGACTTGAACCTGCAGTCCTCCTGCCTCAGCCTCCTTGAATATTTGTATTACAGGTATACATCACCATACCTGGCATCATAGGTATTTTTTAATGATGTTTTCTTTTTGCAAAAAATGGACCAATGGGACATCATGGGGAGAGATGATGTGATCCTCTCTCCGTTGTTACAGGGTGCCTGAAGAACTGACTTTGTAACACACAGCTACAAATCCTCACAGTGAGATCTCTGCATCTGGGGCCTCCCGTCTGGGTACTCTAGCAACCATGGGATGAAAAAATTCTGTATATGGCTGTAGTAAATGTATACAGGCTTTTTGCTTGTTATTATTCCCTAAATAAACAATTTACTTTGTTTTATTTTTTTGCCTCTTTGAAACACGGTTTCACTATGCAGCTCAGGCTGTCCTTGAACTCACCTTGTAGCCCAGGCAGGCTTCAAACTCACAGCAATCCTTGTGCCTCAGCCTCTCGAGTGCAGGGATTACAGGCATTGGCCACCACATCAAGCTAAGCAAACAATCTGACAGTTATTCATAAAGCAGTTGCATTGTATTAGGTATTATGAGTACTCAGGAGATGATTTCACATCTACGGGAATTTCCATAGAACACTACACCACTTTGTACAAGGGTCTCAAGTATCCACAGATTTGGGTATGGAAGGAGGACCTGGAATCACTGTCCCATGGATGTTGTGGAATCACTCTGCAACCTCCTGCCCATTTAATGCAGAGCTCTAGGCTTCCCGTGATTCTGACTGTGGATGGGGGACAGTGTCTCCCAGTGGGCAAGACATGGCCTGGGACTAGCTGCTTACCACTGGACACTAGACTCCCTTTGTGAGCACTAGAGTTCCAGGATGGAAAGCAGGGACACTGGGACCTGCTTGGGAAGGGATACCGGCCAGTGCCTGGGTCCAGGGCCTGACCACGTGGGCAGCTGCCAGGTTTGCAGGAAGATGCAGGATTGCAGCACTACTGAGCATGCAGAGGAGGTCAGAAAGTGGAATTGCCCTCCCATCTATATATCTGTCCTCCTGTAGTGCAGCCAGCCGGCGCCCCCACTGCTCTGCTACTCAGCCCTGCTCCCTGTCCCTGGGACCCAGCACAGCGTGGGGCTGAGAAGGCTGGGCAGGGGGCCTGGGCCCCTTTGCACCACAACGCTGGGCCCTCAACCTCTCTGCGCCCAATCCTCCACACTGTATCCTCCACTTAGTCATCTGAATTTACTCCCGTACTCTATTTTGAGGCTAGAGGGAGAAATAGGGAAAAATTGGGCTGATGGGTTGAGATCAAGCCCACTGGCTGCCTTTGTGATTTTGGGAAAACCCTGAACCTATCTGAGCCGTTTCCCATCTATTAAACGTGTGTAATGCTCCCTTCACAGAGGCATTGTAAGAATCAAATGACATATTTTATACTAATGGATGTCAGCACAGTGTTTGATAACATCAACCTTGTGGTTGCTGTTTGCAATAGAGGAGATTAAATCCAGTGCTTTTGCACTTGAGCCTCAAGCTCAGATCTTCTTTAGTTTTTATTTTGACACAAGGTTTCACTACATTGCCTTGGCTGGGTTCAAACCTGGGCATGATAATGCATCCCTGTAATCCCAGCACATGGGAGGCTGAGGCAGGATGAGGACAGCCTGGGGTATGTAATAAGTTCAAGACCAGCA
>NW_004956001.1:5223-7281 GCF_000276665.1 Chinchilla lanigera
AGAAGGAAGGAAACACAGATGGACAGATAGACTGGGACTGTAACTCAAGTGTGAACACCATGGGTTCAATATATAGCACCAAAAAAAAAGACAAGAAAAAAAAAAAGAAAAAACAAAAACAAGAAACAGAAAAGAAAAATTGGCCATGTCCCTCTCTTGCTACATGACTGTTGCAAGGGATCTTTAACCCGAATGGATTTATGAGCCTTTTTGCTGCTGTTTTTGGTAGCCTCTGAGAAAATGACTTGCAGAGCCCTCACATTCTGCATTACATTAAAAAGCAAATCACTTGGGGGTAGGAGGCACTGCTTTATAGCAGAAATAGTCTTTGCAAACATTGACATGAACATATACTTCTAATTCTGCAGCGCACCCATTTCCTCTTAACCTTGCTTGACTGGAACTAAACCGCGAGGTACCAGTCAGTGGCTCCATCAGCACAAGGCCAGTGAATGTGGTCAGCCTCCCGGAACATTCTAAAATGCATCTACCTTACACCCCACACCAAGCGCACAGGGTGTTTTATTATATGTTTTTAAGTACACTATAAGGGTCATGTGTGTGCTAACCAGGAACCTCAAGCACGCTAAGCCCGAGCTGTGCCACCACCGAGCCTAGCGTTTGTGTGTGTGTGCTTGTGTGTGTGTGTGTGTGTGTGTGTGTGTGCAAGCGCATGCGTGTGGGGTGGAGGGTCAAACCCAAGGCCTTGCCTCTGGGCAAGTGCTTCCCCACTGAGCCAGATCCTCAGCCAAACAAGCATCTTAAGGCAAGTGACACAGAGAAGCCCCACGCCCTTGTACCCGGTCGGGACTGGGCTTGGCCAGCGGCCATTGCCCTCCATCTCGCTTCCCCCTCACCCCGCAGACAACTTCCCCACATCCTCCAAGGCCACCACTCGTCTCAGGTCCACCCCAACAGGGCTGTATCTCCACTGCCAGCGTGGTCTCAGTTCTGCTTCGCCACCTACGAAGCTCCTGCTGCTGCCTTTTTCAAGAAGCAGAGGGGCACACTAATGCGCCTAAAGTCAGGGAGCAAGGAATCTCGGCCATTGCTCTCTGCCTCAACACCCACACTAGACTTCCAGAAGATTCCCTGCTTCAGCCCCGCCCCCTTCACTGCACTTGGACCAATCAGGTCTCTGTAATTGGGCTAATCACAGGCCTGCAGCTGTTACATGAGCTAGGTCCCTCACCACTTCTCTGGTTAGTCTAGCTAGGCTGTGTCTATCCAGTGAACTGAGAAACCTGTGAAAAACATTTCTCACAATGCAGGACACAGACATAGGCTATAACTAGGTCAAAGGACAGAGTTACAATTACCTAAATGATCCATTTTTTATTTTATTTTTCTGGTACTGGAGATAGAACCCAGAATCTGTTCCATACTACAGAAGTGATCTAACGTTGAGCTCAATCCCCACTCCTTTTTAAAAAAATCTTCAATTTTGAAAGAAGTTATAAGGAACTAAATCATCCATGATGTGCCGAGCTTGGGGCACACACCTATAATCCCAGCACTCAGGAAGCAGAGGCAGTAGGAGCGCTATGAGTTGGAGGCCAGCCTGTGCTACATAAGCCTGTTCAAGGCCAGTCTGCCCTACAAGGTGAGACCCTATCTAAATCAACCAATCAAACAATCAATCAATAAGTAGCCCAGGATGGGCTTGAATTTTCATGCTCCTGACTCAGCCTCCCAAAGTACTTTACCATGTTTTGGCACTGGGAGATGAACCAAGGTCTTCACACGTTAGGCAAGAGCCCTTCCACTAAGCTGCACCCCGGAACTTTTTAATTTTTATTCATTTATTTTGATGTTTTGAGATAGGGTCTCTCTTTGTAGTCCAGAATTGCCTTGAACTGTCAACCATCTTCTTACCCCAACCTACAGTGCTGAGAGTACAGGCTTGTGGCATCACACCTGGCTTAAGTTTTGCTTTTGCTTTCTGAGACAGTCTGACCATATAGTTGAGGCTGACTTCGAACTTGCAGTGATCCTCCTGTCTCAGCCTCCTGAGTGCTGTGATTACAGACATGCCACCATCCCCAGCCTTCATTTTTA
>NW_004956001.1:8482-10162 GCF_000276665.1 Chinchilla lanigera
CTGCTCACACAAGGGCAAGGGCAGGCTGCAGGTGTTCCTGGGAAACAGGCAGCAGGGGAGGGCTGGGCACAGTCCTCAGGAAAGTGTGCTTTGCTCTCCTGTCTGTAGGGAGTGATACAGTCCAGGGAGAGACTGTGCCTGGCAAAAGCAGGGAACCCCGGTGAACCACAGCCATCCTTCTGCTGTCCAGATTTCAAACAACGAGCTGTTTTTCCCACTTCTCCCTCAGCCTGTCTTCTACCTAACAACCATAAGGTCCATGCTCACAAGAAGCTGGATGGAGAGCTTTCTCTGCACACCAGAGCACAGTCTTCTTTGTTACATAAACATTAGTGGATGCCTGTTGGCTCTAGTCCACTTGGGAATCCATCACAATGAAGACAATCAATGCTTCTCTCTCAACCCCATCTGACATCAATGTGCAACATATACACCCTTGAAAATGCACAGTTAAACTGGGTTACAGTGTCTGGAAGTGCCATGCTGCTAGGAAGACACACATATGGGACTCTCATTTACTGAATGGGGGGTAATGGCTTTTAGAGAAAGCTTCTAGGCTTCATTACAAGAAATACGGAACAGAGAGCATTATAGAAGGTGCAGACTTCACAGCTGCACAATCAACAGGTGATCTCCGTGCTCTGCAGTCCTGGGATGGCAGTGGGCCAGTGTCCATATCTGTGTCTGAAAACCTGCTCTGGCCAAGCAATGAGCAGATCGGAATTCGCAGGGGTCTGAAGCAGAGCACAGGGAGCAGGGGTGCAGTATGGGGAAGAAGAGCACAGACTCTTGTGAAGACACAGCGGTGACAGTGAGCCCTAATTTGGGCAACCCTAATCTGTGTGGAGAGACCGTGCCTGGATTTGTCCTTCCTGCCTGTCTCCCTTTGGCATCGGACAGGAAGCACTGTTTCCAGTCCCTGAGCATCCACCGCCTGGAGCACCTGTAACTCAGCTATGTCAGAGTAGAGGACTGAAGGATGGAAACCCTCCCAGTTGTGCTAGGGGACACTGCACCTTCTCTGCAGATGCTGGGTGTCAAGCACCGTGGGATCCTGGACTCAGCTCAGTGCATCCTGCCTGACCTGAGCCTCTGTGCCCAGCTCTCCTCCTTCAGCTTCCATTGGAACCACAGGTCCATGTCATCCTAAAGGGCCTCCAGTCCCATGCTGTCAGGCTGGGTCACTCAATCCTGGAGGTGTGCCTTCTCCCTCTGCAGAACTCTCAGAGGTTCACTCTGCACAGCAATAGTTTACTCCAGGATTTTCTGAGGAGATGGAGTCCCTGAGGGACATCAGACCATCTGAGAATTCCTGAGTCTGTACCTTCCCTTCTAAACTGCAGAAAGCAGATGTGTTTGGCCTAGGAGGTCAGGTCCACCTGGTGTTTATAGTCTCTGTCACTGGCAGGAATCCAAGCACTATCTCTGTCATCCGTCTGCCAAGATGGTGGCATATATCAACAGCATTCTGCTGGGTTCTTGCGCAGCGCTTAGGCTGTAGGGGTTTGGACAATTAAATGCTGATACTTGTATACTGACTGACTAATTTAAAGATAACAGTATGCAGTATATTATCCACTCCTATCCTAATGTTATCTTATAGTTTTGAAACTTTGATTTATTTTTCTCTCTTTAAAATAAAATTTGAAAACTAAGAAAAGAAAGGTGATGCATCAGGTG
>NW_004956002.1:0-1579 GCF_000276665.1 Chinchilla lanigera
ACTCGCAACGATCCTCCTGCCTCAGCCTCCGGAGTGCTGGGATGACAGGTGTGCGCCACCACGCCCGGCTCACCTGTGTGTCTAACCATGCAGCATGCACCGTCCACCCACCCGGAGAAGCTCCCGCGCCCCCGCTGGAGCGCCGGCCCTGGGACATCCCGATGTGGCACCAGGGGCCACCCCACCGCACCGCGACCAGTGTGTCCTGCAAGACGCAGGCGCAGCCCTGCAGGCACTGACCCAGGCCGGCCCGCAGCTGGGCAGCGCGGACCAGCCTCGTCCGGATGGATGTCGCGGGCTCAGCCGGCCGGCCCGCCCACGGGAGGCTCGGGGCACGGTGACGGCACTGCCCAGGCCCGTCCAGCCCGCTCAGGTCTGCCGACAGCACAGCGCAGCCCCGCGCCCAGAAGCCACAGGAATCCCGGCCTCCCCGCGGCTCCCAGGGCGAGGCCGGACGCCGCTGGACCTTCCCAGACAGAGCCGACAGAGCAGCGGGGCCGCCCAGCCCCGGGCGGGAGACGGCAGGCAGCTCAGGCCGCTCCGCCGCAGCTGGTGCTGCGCAAGGTCAGGGCCGGCCTCAAGGGCACGGCTGTGGGGCCGCGGACAAGGGGAGTCCGGGAGCCTGGGTTCCGCCTGGCCGGCCAGCAGGGCTTTCGGTTCTGTAGGTGCCTGGCGCTGCAGCAGGGACCGAAGCGCTCAGGAGACAGAGAGGGTGAGAGCAAGGAGACAGAGGAGCCGGGCGAGGTGGCGCACGCCTGTCATCCCAGCACTGGGGAGGCTGAGGCAGGAGGATCTCTGCGAGTCTGAGGCCAGCCTGGGCTACAAAGTGAGCTCAAGGCCAGGCTGAACTGCATAGCGAGACCCTGTCTCAAAAAGAACAAAAAAAAAAAAAAAGAGGAAAAAGGAAAGAAGCCCGGGTGGGGAGGCGCGGGTGTAAGCCCAGCACTGCAGCGAAAAAATAATAATAATAATAATACAGAAGACAAAGAAGAGGGAAAGAAGGACAGGAAAGAAAAAGGGAAGAGAGAGCGCGAGGCGAAGAGCAAAAACAGAGGTGGGAGTGTTGGTGCCAGGCTGTCATCCCGGCACCCTGGGAGGCTGAGGCAGGAGGGTCTCTAAATAGAACACACCAAAGTGAACTAAAAGTAACGGGAAGCGGAGGCTGCAAAAGCCCAGGTCGATGGAGAGGGAGAGGCCGAGTCAGGAGGGTATACTGCGCCCCATCTCAGGTGTCCTGCTACAGGGGTGCTAAGCCAGGGGTCAAAGGTCACGGAGCAATGGGGAGTCCCCTCTCCCCGCAGAAGTGCGGCCCGCAGCCCAGGAGACCCCGGTGGGGGCCCGGAAGAGGCCGGAGAGCGCAGAGCCGGGCGCGGGCGGGTCGGGCATTATGGGGTGCCGGGGTCAAAGGTCAGGACCCCACGTGGGGTTCCGGGAACTGGGGCGCGCGGCCTCCGGAAACGGGGCGCTCTCAGGGTCGCCGACGGCTGCGGCTGGGGCTCGGGCTCCCCACTGCGCGCCCCGACACCGCGCCGCGCGCTCCCTTCGCCCCGCAACCTTCTCAAGGTCACGGCCGCCGCCG
>NW_004956002.1:2284-4317 GCF_000276665.1 Chinchilla lanigera
CATTGTCCGCGCGGCGGCCACTTCCGGGAGCCGCGTCACGTGAGGGCCTTCGCGTGCGCAGGCGCTGGGGCTTCCGCGCCTGCGCACTGGCGCGTTGCCGGGACGACGGCGGTGCGGCCCAGCGACGCGCATGCGCAGGCGTGCTAGGCACCGGGTCGGGGCCTGCGGTCATGACCTTGAGCGGGTCTTCGGGGCCGGTGGGCGCTCCGGAGTGACCTGCCGGGATAGGCGGCCGCAGTGCCCCGCGCCGGCCGTCCCCGCCCCTCAGGGCCGTGCTGATGCCCAGCAGGTTCTGCAGCCCGCCTGTTTGGGTCTGAGCCCGGCTAAGCTGCGGTTACCGGGGTAACGGTGTTGCACAAAATAGCTAAGTGTCTGCATCATTGTTGCCGGCGGTCGTGGGCGATCTTGCAAAGTTACAGCGACCTAGAAAGTTACAGTAGCCGGGATGGCGGCGCACGCCTGTCATCCCTGCACTCTGGGAGGCTGAGGCAGGAGGATCTCAAGTCGAAACCCAAGCCCAGCCACTTAGCAACTTGTCTAGATCCCGAGGGGTGGGGCTCATCGCAGAGGTCCTGGATTCAGGCCCTGGTGTTGGGAAATCAAATAAATACATAAAAACCGTGCGTGGTGGCGCTGGGCTGTCCTAGCAGCAGGCTGGGGAGCTGAGGCGGGAGGATGTCAAGTTCGAGTTCAGCGTGATCCACTGAGCAAGATTGAGGAGAGGACAGGAGTGCGGCTCCGGGTGCGCACGCACCGTGGGTTCAGTTTATAGTAGCTCTCCGGAAAACGGACAAGCGAAGGTAGGGTGGTCAGCACCTTGGACCTGTCAAGCCCTGGGTCCAGGCAAGGTGTTCAGAGACCGGCTCTCGCTGTAGCTCAGGCTGCCGTTGAACTCGTGGAGATCCTCCCGCCTCAGCCTCCAGAGCGCTGGGGTGACAGGCACGTATCCCCGCCCGCGCCTGACCGCCCGTCCGCCCGGCGTCCCCGCAGGTCCAGCACGCCAGCAAGCAGATCGCGGCGGAGAAGCAGTACAAGGGCATCGTGGACTGCATCGTGCGCATCCCCAAGGAGCAGGGCGTGCTGTCCTTCTGGCGGGGCAACCTGGCCAACGTGATCCGCTACTTCCCCACGCAAGCCCTCAACTTCGCCTTCAAGGACAAGTACAAGCAGATCTTCCTGGGCGGCGTGGACAAGCACACGCAGTTCTGGAGGTACTTCGCGGGAAACCTGGCCTCCGGGGGCGCGGCCGGCGCCACCTCGCTCTGCTTCGTGTACCCGCTGGACTTCGCGCGGACCCGCCTGGCTGCCGACGTGGGCAAGTCAGGCGCGGAGCGCGAGTTCCGGGGCCTGGGTGACTGCCTGGTGAAGATCACCAAGTCGGACGGCCTCCGCGGGCTCTACCAGGGCTTCAACGTCTCCGTGCAGGGCATCATCATCTACCGCGCCGCCTACTTTGGCATCTATGACACCGCCAAGGGTGAGTGAGGCCCCGGCCTGGGCTGCGGGGCGCGGGCGTCTCCCTGTGTGTGTGTGTGCCCTCTTATAAGGACCCCAGCTCTCCTCGGGTGTGATACTGCTCGCCTGTCATCCCAACACGGGAGAGGCTGAGGCAGGAGAATCGCTGTGCTTTAAGGCCAGCCAGAAATGTACCCAGATCCACTCTCAAGAAGTAAGTACAACAGCCGGGCGTGCTGGCATACCCGTTATCCCAGCACTTGGAGGCTGAGGCAGGAGGATTGCTATGAGTTTGAAGCTAGCATAGGCCCCATATAGTGAGTTCAGGGTCAGCCTGAACTACACAAGGAGCCTCTCGTGTCAAAGGCACACACAAAAAAAGACATAACCAGATCTCCCAACGAACGCAAGGGCTCCAGGTACGAAACCAAAGGTGCGGCCCTCAGCTGCTGAGAAGCCCCGGGGCTGATCCCTGCCCTGGAACAGCTGCATGCGGTTGTCTTGGGGTTCAAGACGGAAAAGCAGGAGTTCGGGGGGCCGGGTTGAGTCCCCGTGGGCGCTCCCTCCCGCTATGGGGC
>NW_004956002.1:8562-10033 GCF_000276665.1 Chinchilla lanigera
TTTTTGTCTTTTTGAGACAGGGTCTCGCTATGCAGTTCAGGCTGGCCTTGAGCTCACTTTGTAGCCCAGGCTGGTCTCGAACTCACAACCATCCTCCTGCCTCAGCCTCCCGAGTGCTGGGGTGACAGGCGTGCGCCGCCACGCCCGGCTTTTCTTCATTTTAATTTTGAGACAAGGTCTTGCTAAGTCGCCCAGGCTGAACCTGGAACTTGAGATCCTCACGCCTCAGCCTCTCCGAATAGACCCCTGACACCGCAGCTGGGTACCACCCACAGACAGCACCCGGCGCACGGGTCCCTCAGGGTCCCCCAGCCCAGAGCCCCCCACGTTGCTGGGAAGCTGGGTCCGCGGAGGGGGCGACTCCAGGGGAAAGGGGGCACCAGATGGGGCGGGTCTGTGTGCAGGCGCCAGGGGGCCCCAGCTAGGACAGCCAGCTCGGCACCGCGGGACGCGCAGAGAGAGGCTCAGGGGTCCCGGAGCGCAAACCGGGGACCTGGGTGTGGGGCACCCCGGCCTCCCCGCCCGCAGCCGGCCAAGAGCGGGCCACGGAGCGGGCCCCGTGCGGAGGAGAGCGGACAGCCCGTACCTTCTGCAGACCACGACCACCGCCAGCACAAGCAGCAGCGCCCCCAGGGCCGCCAGCACCGCGGTCCGCCACGCGCGCGTGTGCGAGCTCTCGTCGGGGTCACACGCTGGGGAGGAACGGCAGCGGGCGGCGTGACGGGGTGGGCGTGCGCCCAGGGCCGGCGGGGAGGGGACCGAGCTGATCAGAGGGGCCTCGCCCGGGCTCCCTCTCCAGCCCTGGCCCGTGTCGGGGTTCCGCGGGGCGGATCTGGGGCCTGGGTGACCCCGAGATCAGGTGCCTGTGGGCTCCGGGCCCCCGGGGACACAGAGATGCAAGCACAAAGGCCCTGTGGCCGGTGCCCACGTGGCGCAGGAGTGCAGGCGCGCCTTCGGGCTGGGCCGGGGCGTCCCCGAGCTTTGGGGCGCAGGGCAGGGGCGCAGCGCTCACCGAAGGTCTGCGGCGGGCTCCACGCCGTCCAGCGCTTGGCCCTGACCTTGGCCCTGATCTGCGCCGTGTAGGTGCCGGGGTTGGGGAGCTGGAACCAGCGGCCGTGCACCGGCTGCCGTGGGAGGAAGGCGCAGAGCGAGACAGCGGTGGGGGCCGCGGCCACAGACCACGCGCCGGCCCACGGGGCCTCGGCCCTGCGCTCCACGCGCTGCGCCCCCCAGCCCGGGGGACCCTGAGACCCCCAGGGGAAGACTGGCACCGCAGCCCCCAAGGCCACTGGGAGGGGTTGGCGCCTTTAAGAGGCGGGGCTTAGGGGGAGGAGTGACGTCACGGGGCGGGGCCTGCATGGGTATATAAGGATCCCAGGCTGTTTCTCTCTTTGCTTCCCGGCCCCCATGGTGGGAGCATGTCTATACCACCCGCTCCGCCCTGCGCTTCTGCTGCGCTGCAGCCCCAAGC
>NW_004956003.1:0-10171 GCF_000276665.1 Chinchilla lanigera
GACAGCAAGTGCAATTCTGGGCAACAAGGCAAAGCAGGGGGCATCACAATCTCAGATTTGAAATTATGCTACAAAGCTACTGTGATCAAAACAGCATGGTACTGGAAAAAAAACAGACCCAAGGATCAATGGAACAGATTAGAGGATGCAGAAATAAGTATGCAGACATACTTAGCCACCTTATTTTTGACAAAGGTACCAAACACATTCACTGGAAGAAAGATAACCTCTTTAATAAATGATGTGGGAAAAACTGGCTTTCCACATACAGAAGATTAAAATTAGACCTATATCTTTCACCATGCACCAAATTAAAATTGAAATAGAGCAAAAATCTAAATATTAAAACAGAAACATTAAGTCTACTGGAAGATAGAATAGGTAGAACTTTTGAAGACATTGGTGTAGGCAAAGATTTTATGAACAAAACTCTGATCCCACAGGAACTATCACAAAGAATCAACAACTGGAATCTCATCTTATTAAAAAAGTTTTGTACAGCAAGAGAAACCACCAACAGAGTGAAGAAACAATACACAGTGTGGGGGAAAAATTTTGCCAGCTGTTCCTCAAACAAAGGACTACTACCCTGAATGTATAAATAACTCAAAAAAGTCAGAACACCCCCCCCAAATTTAAGACCCAATCCAAAATGGACATCTGAGATGAATACATACTTCTCAGATGACATATAAATAGCAAATAAATATATGAAAAAAGTGTTCAACATCACTGGTCACTTGAGAGATGCAAATTAAAACAACACTGAGAGCCCATCTCACTCTAGAAAGAATGGCTACTATCAAGAAATTAATCAATAACAATTCCTGGTGGGACTGTAGGGAAAAAAGAACTCTTCTGCACTGTTGGTGGGAGTGTAGACTGGTGAAATGACTGTGGAAATCAGTGTGTCAGTGTGAAGATTCCTCAAAAACTAGGACTAGAGGCTCCATTTGACCCCACCATTCCCCTTCTTGGTATCTTCCCAAAAGAATTAAAAGCATCATACCACAGGGATATATCTACACTCATGTTTATAGCTATAGTGTTCGTAATAGCCAAATCTTATCAGCAGCCCAAATGTCCACCAACTGTTAAATGGATAAAGAAGATGCAGTTTTTTATACAATGGAATACTACTCTGCCATAAAGAAGGATAAGCGTGAGACATTTCTAGGTAAATGGATGCACCTTGAGACTATACTTTTTTTAGTTATTTTTAAAGACAATACAAATTTTTAAAAAGTAAAAATGATACAGCATTTCAAAACAAGATAATAGGAAATCAACAATGGTTAAGTAAAATAAATCAGGCACATATGCACATATGTGTAAATACTGCCTTGTTTCTCTGGTGTGAGAAACCAAAAGTGTAAATAAGGACCAAATGTATAATAGATATTGTGAAATAGAAAGAAAATGTGCAAAGGGGAACAAAGGAAGGGGCAGGGGGAAGGAAAGAAGTGAAAAGTAAAAAAGAAAGGGAGAAAGAAAAGAAGGAAAAATGGAAGCAAAGCTTTTGTAAATGGAGAAAGGAGGGGAGGAGGGGTTAAAGGGCGAGTAGGAGAATGGGAAAAAAACAAGTTACAGGTACAGGTACAAATTCTTTATAATGAATGTGATCATTATGTATATCTAAAATGTACCAATAAACTCTGATTAAAAACATGTAAGAAAATTGTACTAAGATACACTTTTAGATACACTGTCCCCATTGAGTTGCAGTTATTTTTTGTTCTGTCTTTTATTAAGTTTTTTGTATAAGAGAAACCAGGCAAGTTTTAAACAAAAATGAATAATAGCTAAGTGTGGTGGCACATGCTTGTAATCTCAGCACTCAGGAGGCTGAGACAGGAGGATTGTTACGAGTTTGAGACCAGCTTGGGCTACAAAGTGAGTTCAAAGCCAGCCTGAACTGCAGAGGGAGACCCCATCTCAAAAAAAAAGAAAAAATAAAATAAATAAATAAATAATAAATTTAGTGTAAGTGAAAACTAAATAAATAAATTTTCAGTATGAGTTGTGCATGGCAGCATACACCCATAATCTCAGCACTTTTGGAGGCTGAGGCAGGAGGATGGCAAGTTTGAGTCCAGCTTGGGCAACTCAACAAGACTGTCCCAAAATAAAAAATGAAAAAGGGCTGGAGCTAAAGCTCAGTGTAAAGGGGCTGGGTTCAATGCCCAGTACTGACAAAAAAAAAAAGAAAGAAAAAATTAAAATATGTTTTCTGTTGAATACTTCTCACTTTTGCACCATCATAATGTAAAAAAAATACAAACAGAGCCACCCTAAATCCAACCATTCACTGTAAGTGTAAGACTGTCTGTGCTATTTTACACCTCCTTCGACAGCATATGAGAGAGAGCTGTTCTCTCTGCACCGTCTTCACCATTTGCTATCATCATGTTTTTTCTTGGAGCTGCTCTCGTAGGTGAGTAGTGATGTTTCACTGATTTTCAGGATGTTTCTCCTTGCTTCTGTGTTAATCCTACTGCTCAGCACGGCTGCCTTTCCCCCTGTATTCCCACATTAAATGAAACGCTTCCCCTGTTCCCTTCCCTTCCCTTGCTTCATTACTCCCTGTGAGATTAAAGTAAGGTGGAGACGTGTCCCCTTCTTCCCTGGGATTATACTGTCCTCAGGAAGCCTCAGTTACAGCTTCGCATTTGCTCATCCTGGTGGGTGCGCAGTCAGCAGAGAATGGAAAGAGAAAGCAGCTGGCCGGCCTTTGTGCTTGTTTACATTCATTTTCTAGTCACAGCTCTGGTTGTCTGGCTTTGTGCTGCTCGGTGGGATGAGGGAAATGGAAATGTGTCGCTGTTGTTTGAGCCTCCTGGACAGTACAAACAAAGGCAGCTGTACGCTTTTCCCTAAACTGTGTCAGATAACTTCTCCGAGGGCCCTTCAAAGATGATTTACATGGTACAAAGCCCTTTGAAATTAGTAGAGCTCCAGACAAGGCCTTTAATAAACACTGGTTATGTGCCTACTGTGTGCCTGCTTCCTGGAGGCATTCCGTGTCCCGGATCTGCATACTAACAACCCAAGGACCCTCCCAACACCCTCTGTGAGGAGAAAGACCTCAAGACCTCACCCAGGGAGGCGGGCTGGGTGTTGGCAGGGACAGGGCACGGTGACTACAGCAGTCTCGGGAACCCCACAGTTTATCTCACCCCCAGGTCTGGGGGACTCAGTCATCAACTCATCCCAGTCTTCTTCAGCCTAAGAAGGAGCTAAGAGTCAGTGATACCTGCTAAAATCACAAATGCCTTGATTCTGTCCGGGAGGCTGAACCAGAAGCTCTAGTGGAGGCTGGTTTTAAAATAGCTGTCCAGATATGGTATGGACAAATTTGTGATCCACTCCCCCACCCACTTTTGTATGTGGAGCCCTAACCCCAGGCTGATGGTATCTGGAGGTGAGGTCTTTGAGAAGCTCCCAGGTTTAGGTGAGCCATGAGGGGGAAGCCCTGGCATGAGATTAGTGCCCTTGTACATAAAAACACCAGCAAGAGGTGCCACACATCACCCAGAGAGAGCCATGCACACAGGGAGAAGGTTACCATCTGCAAGCCAGAGCGCACTCACCCAACCTGCTGACCTCTTGATTGCGACTTCAGCCTTCAGAACCTAAGCAGTGAGGAGCCAGCTATTTGTGAGCCAGGAAGGGGCCCCTCGGCAGAAACCAAATTAGCCAGCAACTTGACTGAGCACCTCCCACCACTGAGAACTATGGGAAGCAGTTCCTGTTGTGTCAGCCATCCCAGATCTAGGCTATTTTGCGATGGTAGCCATGCAAACCAATACACTATGATTCTCGGGATTGTCCCAGTGAAAACCCACAACCCAGTGCTGTTCTCTCATCATAGGTGAGGGCCCTAAAGGATAGCAAGGTTTAAAAAATCACATCCTATGACTAGTAACAGGCCTGGCCATGACTGAATCTAAGTCATCTGATTTTGAGACCAGGTCCCACTCCATTAACTCAAAAATGATAAATAGATTTCACCTCTTGTCAACTCTGATTGATTGTTGGAGCTACTGAGGGGACTGTGTCAGGGAGAATTCTGAGGAACAAGCTACTGCTCAGCTGATGTGGGCTCCATGATGGTCAGGAAGAGGCCCTGTGGAGTGGGTAGCCCCATAGTATCTGTGGGAAACCTAGGCTTAGATTCCAGCTACTCCCATTTACTAATGTAGGAAGAGTCACTTAAACTCAAGAACAGTATGCTGTGAGGTGTAATCCACAGGCCAGCAACAGGAGCATCACACAGGAACTTCTTAGAGGGTAGCTTCTGGTCAGACCTGCTGCATCTAGCACAGCTCTTGAAATTCCCAGGGTGAAGGACAGTAGAGGATAAAGAAATGAAGACAAGAGTCAGAATGTAGAGCTGGGGATACAGCTCAGTGGGACAGCACTTGCCTGGCAAGGGCAAGGTCCTGAGTTTGATTTGCAGTACCAAAAATAAAAGAGTCAGAATGCCCAAAGCTGAGGTCAGGTGGAGCCCCCTCTCCAGGTGGGAGAAAAGGAACTGCTCAAGGACAGCAGCACATTTATTTATATACTTGGGAAGCTATTGTTAATTGAAAACCCTCTGCCTAGCAACTTGTTGGCAACATTGCCTTGAGCTGTCCATGTTCTCGGAGCTGGAACAACTTGTTCATGAGGCTTGCCTTGGGCACTCAGCATTCTCAGGACTGGCCTTGCTTTAGCCCCGCACATGTGATCAGTCTCCAGCTTCAACCGCTACCCAGGAATGGGTCAAAATCTCTGAACAGGGAGCCTTCAGATCTGCCCTGATGTTCACACATGCCAGTTTGTGAATCATCACACTGGGAAATATGGACAATGGTATCAGTGTCTCTGGCTGGCATAAGTGAGAAGACACTGTGGACCTTGGTCTCTCTCTCTTCTGCTGTGGGTCCTATTTCCATGAGCTTGTTCTGTGTATAGTTCAAAGAAGGTGTGTTTGGGGATGGAGGTGTAGCAAAGTGGTAGAGTACCTGTCTAGATTTTGGGAGGTCCTTTGTTCCATCATCAGTACTGGGGAAAAAAAAGTGCCTACACTGGCCAGCCTTCCCTCTGAGCTCTGTATTTGAGATGGCCCCCCTCCAATCTCAAAGTCTAGTTCTCCTCTGGTGGCATGTGGAACAAATGGAATGGCTCAGAGATGTCCTGAAACTCATCCCTCAGAACCCACAGAGCCTGTGCCAGGGCTGTGTATTTTTAGTCCAGGACATCTGCACTAACCAACCACACACCAGCCTTCTAACCGCAGGGCCAGCGTGGTGTGGTGACTACCCTCCAAATCTTCCCTCATCTGCTCAGTAATGTGTTTGAGAGCTTGGGTGGATGGGAGACAGTAAGCATTCAACCACTTACATTATTTTGCTTCAAACACGGCCCCCCTATGCGGACTCATTTATCTATTTTTATATGGCACATGTCTATCTCACTGGGGAATTGTTAGCCACACCATACCCTCTTTCAGTTGCTCACCCCTTTGCCACCCACCCCTTGACACCCCTTGTCCTGGGCTAGCCTGTCTTCTGGTATGGAAATTTCATAAGCACTGGCCCATCAGCAGCTTACAAGCCAGAAACCCATTCCCCCTGCTGTCACCCACAGCCTCAGACCTGGCTGCAAGACTCCCCACCCAGGGCTCCACAGCGGCACGCACTCTGTCCAGGCCACTTAGGTAGTGCTCATGGAAGTGCGTGGGTTCAAGTCTGAGCACCTGCAGAGCCAGGACAACACGGACAAGAATCAAGACCAGTTCCCTGGTTTTCCAGAAGCCGCCAAATCCAGACATGAAGGTTGCAACAGGTTCCTGCTCACCCCGACCTGGAAAAAAGGAAAAGCAGCCCCCGGACTTGACGGACTCAGGATCCCATTACAGGTCCTCAGAGCCGAGCTGGCCCCTTCCCAGCCCTGCCCCCATCTGCAAAAGCAGCCTGGTCTGCACATGGGGTGGAAACTGTGTCCTGGCAAAACAGAAAAAGTAAATATTTAAAGGGGAAAAAAGCACACACAAGGAAACAAAATGCCTGCGTTTATGTTTCCATGGGCAGCCGCCAAGTCCCTCCCGGCCTCTCTCGCCTGGGTTCAGTGTGCCATATGGTTCAGGAGCCATGCATTAAGCCCCTCTGCGGTTGGGAAAAGCATCCATCCATGGGGCTGGCCTCGCTCTCCTGCATTTGTTGTTCATTTGTGAGTTTCTCGCATCCCGCAGCCTACGGTTGTCAGTGTATTTATGGGTTTTAGATTTCTGATGGGCGCTAAATCACCGCACCACACAGAGCCGGCTGCAGACTGTGTCCAGGGGGAAGGGAGGCCACACGGGCGATTAGAGGCATGTTGAAGAACAAAGCCCTGTGGCACCCGGCATGCAAACAAGTTCGCTGTCTGGTGCTCAGATGATGAACCTTCCCCGCAGTACGCGAGTGTGTAAAGGGGATTTTGTGTGTTATTGTTATCTGCGTGGCTACCTCACAGAACGCAGCTGAGCCACAATCTTGGAAAGCCAGCCTGGCCAGGAACTGGTGGAAGTCTGCACATCTTAGGGACAGGAGAGATGGCGGGCCACCAAGCAGCACGCCACAGCCTTGCTCAACTCTCCCTCAAGATGCAACTGTACCCCTAAATTTTCATGTTGAGGAGCACTGCCAGCCACAGTAATACATCAATTCCTGGGATGGGACACAGTCCCAATGGGACAATTTGGGGAACCAAGTAGATACACGGGACAGCTTTTCCACTAAAGGGGTTCAGATAAGGGTTCTTGGACTATACTGTATAGGTCCAAATTGGGTTTCTAAGCCTTTTGCCTGTAACCTTTATTTACCACCCCTTATTTTATGCCTGGTGACACCTCCAGAGACAGAGCCATACGGAGAAAACTCCCTTTTGATTTTTTACTCCGTTGTGTCCAATTCCCACAGAGACTGTTTGATTTGGGCCCTGTTACACATATATTTGGTTGTGGGAGATTATTGAGCAGGAATCACAGGCATCTTTAAGCTGTGAATGTGTGGGCGGGTGACGGGGCCAACATATGTGTGTTCATCTTTGAAGACAGGGAAAGACATACTACAAAATCATCACGTTCATTTTTTGCAGTTTCTAACCTGGGTTTACAAAACAGCTGTCACCATCCTGATTTGGAAGTACATGAGCTGTACTTCTTTACCATAATAAATTGTGCCTTGAAGTTCCGTGATTATTAAAGCAGCAGATGGTAGGGACCTTAAGAAGTCATTTTACCTATGCCTCCCTTACCTCCGATGCTTTTAGTGTTAGCTTTCAGCTTAGATGTTTAATAAGATGTCCTAGTGTGTCAGTATTTCCCGAGTTCAAAGGGCAGAGTGATTGTTCACAGCTAGACATTAAACCTTGGGGATATCCTAGGAGAGGCACACGCCCTAACCAGAGTATATGAGCCAATACCACAAATGTAGCTGAGTATAAATAGAATAATACGCCACAAAGCTAAGCCCCAGAGTGGGCAAGAGAGGTAAACAAACTCATCTCTGAGGGTGAAGCTCCACTGCGATCAAAGCTTGGAAGTAGCCACCTCCCTGATATCACAAAGGTTGTGTAATATCAGCTGTGGTACATGTAAACTAGAAGTGGACATTAACTTCTTTTTAAAATACTAACACAATTTTAAAGCTATATGTTTTCTTCAGAGTACAACTTTGACTTTACCTCATACATTTTGATATGAATCATTTCTTTTCCTTCGTTTATAGATAATTTATTATTCCTTTGGACAAACTCTCCATGATGATTGCAAATATGTGCTAAAGATAAATTTTTTAATTTTTTTAAAGGATGTAGTGGCTGAATAAATATCCAATTAATTTTAGCATCAAAAATATTGTTCCAAATATTCCTTTTCTGTTATCTTAATAGGCACCACTAGATTATTTTTCCAAAATGAATACCAGTTCACAAGCATTAGGTAAGACGTTCATTTCCCCACACCTTAACTGGGCGGTAAGTATCATTTTTATTTTTTGCCAACCTGATTAGCAAACCACTGGGTCTCTTTATTATTGTAACTAACATTCTCCCAACTACTACTGATGTTGAGCATATATTCAAATGTTTGATATTCATTTTCATTTCAACTTCAGTGAAATGAAACTTCTTTCTTTTGCTTAAAAATTTGTAAGACGCTCTCAATTTTGCTACCATGTGTGTTTCAAATATTTTCTCTAGTTCTATAATCTCTGTCAATATAACAATTATCACAGAGGCTCTCTGGTCTGTACCACCTAAAATATTTAGTACTCTGGCTCTTTATAGAAAAAGTCTGCCAATCTTTGCTTATAGAAGGTCTATGAATGTCGCTTTTTTCATTATCTTTTAATAATGTTTTATAATCTATCTTCCACTCTAAAAAGTTGAAAACAATAGGACCTGCCTTATTGGTGTGAAGATTAATTAAGATAACTAATTAAAAGTATCTGGCTCATAGAAAGCTCTCAAAAATAACAGACACTCTTTTATCCTGAGACAAAGAGGTGTGATAGACAAGAAGACATAATTCTTGCCATTCCCTATTTTTTTTCTTTTTCTTTTTGAGACGGTCTAGCTGTGCAGTTCAGGCTGGCCTTGAGCTCACTTTGTAGCCCAGGCTGACCTCGAACTTGCAATGATCCTCCTGCCTCAGCCTCCCGAGTGCTGGGATTACAGGCGAGTGTCAGTATGCCCAGCTTTCTTCTCCATGTTTTAATCCCTGAAAATGTTTGATTTTTTTTTTTCTTTTCTTTTCTTTTTTTTGGTGGGTACTGGGACTCAAACTCAGGACCTTGTACTTACCAGGCAGGCGCTGTGCTGCTGAGCTATACCCCAGCCCACTTAAGTTTTTACCCACTGGCTTATTAAAATTGCCTTTCTTGATTATGAAATTAATAGAAAATTCATTCTGGAAATTTTGAAAAAGAAATGAGTAAGAAAATTAAAATCTCTCTTGATTTCTCAGATAAACCAGGTCACTGTGTTGTTGTATAGCTAATTTGATTTAGTTTTCTGCAGACTTGGAAATAAAGACATCAGGTGTTAATTCTCTGACATCTGGGCACAAGAGACATCATATTTCTATTCCCAAATCCTATCTAACTCTGGGTGAATCTGGTGGGAAGGCCAGTGATAGTCATTCTGGGGCTCCATTCCACACCCTCTTGAACCAGGTAAGCATCCTGGGTTATTGTGCTCATGAGGGACAAGGCAAACATGATCCTTACTGCAGGGTGGACCTTGCTGTTACAATGACACTCTGGACAGCCATCTTCCACCACCACTGGACACTGTTGCCCCTGGGAACCCAGGATGCCCTTCCCAGGGGGACACTGCTCACCACTGACTGAGCCTGAAGACCTCTGCTACTATTTCACAACTACAGGCCCCTGGGCTGCCTTCCTACTGAAATTGTGCCCCCTCTGCCCAATCCCCAGGCACAGCAAGAGTCTATCCTCTTACCCAGTCTCAGAGTGTCTGACACCCCATTTCTCTCAGCTAGGCATGCTGCCCTCTCCTACCCAAGAAACACAAAAGTTCTTTCAAGCTTTTTTGTCATAGAACTGAGCTCTCCTATCCAGAGATTGATGGGGCTCTGCTACACTTTTTTAAAGGCTATTAAATTTTAACTATCTCAAGAGAAGGAAGAGAGATACTTCCATTTTTTCTTGGTATATCTATATGAAAAAAATAATTTTTTTAAAATTCAGGTGATTTTCAATTTGAGATGATATTCTAACACTATTTTATAGCCCACTGTTATTTAATGAATAAAATATAGGCATATTTACATATCTTTTTTAAAAACCTTTAAAATATTATTTTATGAGTATATGTAAAATATCATATATATAAGGGAGGCTGAGGCAGGGAAATTGCCACAAGTTCAAGACCAGCCTGGGTTACACAGTGAGTTTAAAGTCAGCTTGAACTGTATAGTGAAACCCTGTCTCAAAAAAAAAAAAAAAAAAAAAAAAAGGGCAAACAAAAAATAAATAAATTTGAACTTTCAATTGGCAGTCTCTTTTGTGGTTTCTATAAACTTCCTTCTAAAAACTCATTATAACTTAGAGATAGAAACTTAGAGATACCTGTGAGATACCTGTGAGAACCACTACTGATGAATAGCACCTTGTCAGACTGT
>NW_004956004.1:0-7316 GCF_000276665.1 Chinchilla lanigera
TTTTTTTTGGTTTTTCTCCGGTACCAGGAACCGAACTCACGACCTTGCGCTTGCCAGGCAGGCGCTTTGCCGCTGAGCTAAATCCCCAGCCCCTTCACTCCTGTTTACCTTCACATTCTTTCCATCTATCCCAAGGAGCCTGTTCGGATGTATATCTCTCATTATATACATGTATATGTATATTTATATATCTTTTAGTTGTGTTAGTTGTACAATGAAACACAAGTTTACCTCCTTACAAATGATACTGTAGTCGTTCAAAATATGGAGATACATAAAAACCAATGGAAGACATATGTAATGAAAGAGATGAGATGGTAGAGGAGACAGAGCAAGAGTAAATGTGAGGGAAAGGTGGGTTAGAGAAAGAGGAAGAGGAGAAAGAGAGAGAGAAGCAACAGAAAAGGGGCCCTGGCCACTTCAGAAATAATCTCCAATGAATTATTGGAATTAGTTCCTGCAGCAGTCAGCCTGTGCTCATACTCATTCCCTGTGTGGTTCTTTCACACACTGAGTCAGGGCTGGCTGGTGTAACCAACAGAACATAGTGGAGGTGACACTCTGTGCTTCTCAAGGTTAGGTCATAAAATGCACTGTGGCTTCCACTGTGGCCTTTTAGATCACTATCTCTGCAAAAAGCCAGCTACCATTTTGGAAGCACACATAGCAGCTCTAAGGAGAGTCCATGCAGCATGAAACCAACTTGAAAGTGTCAACTCACTGGCCACATGAGTGAAACTCAGCCTATTCTTACAGATGACTGGAACTCCTGCTGTTATTTGCCAGCAGTGACCTGGGAGACTTCTAACCATAATGAACCAACCAAGCTGCTCCTACATCCTGAGGTGCAGAGATAATAAATAATTATTGATATTTAAGCCCTTAGATGTCAGGCTATTTGCTTTACTCAACACAGTCTTGCAGATTCTGTTGGTGAAGAAGCTGTGGATTCCGAGGGAAGAGTGTACTATAGAGAGATCCTCTTCCTATTGGCATATTGTTTTACTTAACAGCTCCAGTCATTGTCCACTAAGTAGGAATTCCTTTGGGCTCTGATAAGTAACTGAACATAATTTCCGGTTTTCAGTATTACTGCATTTTGAATTCTCTTGAGTCTATTTTCGTAACTAATTTGATAGGAAGGTTGATGTGCATGAGTCATATGTTGTTATCTTACTGTCCTCCTAACCAGGAAATGTACAATCTATTGCCATCTCTAGGTTTTTGATTATGCATTCCATCTGTACACATTTTTTAGCTCATATCTGCAAAATATATCTTCTTACTTGTTCATTTATTTATTATTTATAACTGTCACTGTGTTGTTCTATCATGTGGTATAAAACATGCATAAACTACAAACTTAGGAAATAAATGGAAACTGAAATTCTAATACTTTCTTTTTCTATTTAAATGATTATCTTGAGTACAGCTGGTAAATGTGACCCTTCTCCCACTTTGGAGACTGTCGGGCAATTGTTAACCTTTTATATTCTTGTATTATCTGTATACTCTTCAAGGGGAGATGTTGTACCTTATTTATTTCTTCTGGAGTTGGAGAGTGACTGCTCTATTCATGTTTCTTGAAGGAAAGAAAGAATGAAAATATGGATGAGTAGAGGAATAAAATTTGTCTCAGCATGGTACTAAATGCAAGGGGAACAAAAATTAGTAAGATGTGCAAAGAATGTGAAGCTTAAAAATGTTCTCTTTTCCCTCCTGCATGTTCTCAGTGCTTAAGATTTAAGTCTGGGTATATCTGATTCCAAAACCATGTTCATCAGTTAGAATTTCCCAAATTCTAAAGCCCCTCTTTACCCTCCTCATTGAAAATGGTCTCATATACTAATAGATAAAAGATCTTGGATTTATATCCAAGAGAAATTGTGTCTGCATAAAACATTTTTATTATTTTCCTTCAAACTGTCTTCCAGGCCTGGCTCTCTGGCACACACCCATGCCCAGTGAAGACCTTTCTAGCAAGTATACATGTGCAGGGGCTTTACCTGGACCTTAACTCGCTTGCTCCTCTAGGACTCAGACTGTTGGGATATCTGTCTTACATTTCCTGGAGCAAAGTTGCTGTGGCAGACACAGCTATAACTAGCTTGTCAAGTTTATTTGTTGAACTGGGCATCTCTCTTCCCTGTCAGTCGACTTGGCTTTTCATCACCATTCAGGCTTCTGAGCTATCTAGTGAGTTAGACTTAGTGTTGCTATGTGCTTCCTGAAATCCACTGGCATTTCTGACCTGGGGTTGTACAAGCAAATGAGAGCCTAGAAGAAGGCAATGGATGGGTGGAATAGATAGCTCTCTCTCTCTCTCTCTCTCTCTCTCTCTCTCTCTCTCTCTCTCTCTCTCTCTTTCTCTCTCTCTCCCCCTGTCTCTCTCCATGCATTCTGGAGTTATGGGAGGGTATCAGCTGGTTTTTAATCCTTGCTTGGTTGTTGATCTCAGGATTCCTTACCGAATCTCAGCTAAGACAGCTCAGCTGGGCCCAGTGGGTGGGAAGGAATACTTGGATGCACACTTGGAAACATAGAAATAGAAAGTAGTATTGTAGTGGATATACTTTTGGCTGCCCAGAGCTTTTAAAACAGTGGATGGACAAGTTTGAGCGCCTCAGTGGCTTAAAACAAGAACAAAACATTTATTTCTCATTAATGCTGCATGTCCATCTTGGATCACCTGAGGTTCTGCCTCACTCTGGGATTTGGGCCGGTAGAAGGGCCACAACTTGCCAATGGCCACATTAGAAAAAAAAGAGTGTTGGGACTCTTACACTGCTAACAATGAGACTGTCATGCAGAGTGACACAATCACTTCTACCTCTATTTCAGTGGCTGTAGCAAGTACAATGGGAATGATTGCTTTCAATGGGGACAAGGAAGTAGAAAATATAATGTGATCAGAATAAGAAAGAATCAGAAAGAACCATAGTTTATGTGTGAGAAGCTCTAATTGCAGTCACTAAAGCCTTTCCTATTTTTGGATACTGACTCTCTATGATTAAAGCCAGAGCTCACGGGTAGAGGGCAGAATAAAAGCCATTCAAAGATGTTATATCCTAATCTCCAGAACCTCTGCATGACAACCTTACATAGCAACACACACACCTAGCAGATTTGATTAAGTTAAGGATCTTGAGTTCGGGAAATCATCTTTAATTATCTGGGTGGCCCCAGTGTCTTCATAGTGTCCTTATAAGGAAAGAGGGAGGCAAGAGAGTCAGATTTAGTGGAAGAGCTCTGAGGATGGAAGCAGAGTCAGAGTGACTGGAAAAGGGCCATGAACCAAGGGATGCAGAAGCTGGAAGAGACAAAGTAATAGATTTTCTTCTAGGACTTCAAGGATAGCATAGTCCTGCCAGGACCCTGATCTTCGCTCTGAAGCTTGGAAACTTCTGCCCTCCAGACTGCAAGATAGTACATTTGCACCATTTAAGTCACAAAATGTGTGATTATTTTTAATGGCAACAATAGGAGGTTAGCTCACTCATTTTTTGCATTTCCTTTAAAACTGGAATATACATATAATCTGGTAACTATTCATTAGGTAACAGTTGTCTCTCTGCTAATTAACTTTTTATTACTGGGACAAAATACCTGGCACCCAAAACTTAATGGAAGAGAAATTTATTTGGTTCATGGTTTCAGTTGGCTCAGTCCATGGTCAGTTGCCTCCAAGGTAGAAATATCACGGTAGAAGGGCATGGCAGAACAAAGTGGTGGATAAGCAGAGCACAGAAGAGTTAAAGTAAGAGTTATCCCCTCCAATGTCACACTCCCAGTGACCCACCCTCTTCAATTGGACCCCACCACCTAATGGAGCATTCAGTTATGAGTATCAGTGGATTAATCCACTGAGGGGTATAGTACTCCTGTAATCCAATAATCTCTTCAGATCTCTTAATCCAGTGAAGTTCATGATTAGGTTAACAGGCAAAGCACTAAATTTGGATTTAAAAATGGGACATAAAGAAGGGGCTAAAGCTTGGAGTCTATTCCAGTAATGTGATGGAGAGGCACCCAATTTTTTAGAAAAGCAAGAGTATAGCTCTCAGCAGTAGTACAGGTGGTATGTGCCAACATGCTTGTGCCCAGCAGCAGCAGCAATGGGTTTCCCTCAGAACATTTGGTGGAATAATTAGGTTTTCTTACTGGATATTTAGCCTTTAAGCCTGTTGATATTCTGGCTTTCTGACATTCTCCCATCTTTCAAACTTCCTTGAATAGAAGATTGAATGGATTTTGTTGTCTGTAACTGAGAACTCTGACAGAGATGGTCCAATTAGCTCTTGTTGCATGACAAACCACCCTAAAGCTTAGTGGCTTAAAACAAGTTATACTTTTTTATAGTTTTGTGGGTTTACTAGGCAACTGTTCCTCTCCACATTGTCTTGCTGGAAGTTGGGAAGGCTGCCTTCATCTGGAAACTTATCTAGAAGTTCCACTGGGAATGAACCCTAAGGGTTCCTAGCAGACTTGGGTCATTGGGAGGCTCAGTCAGAGCTTAGCTGGACTGTCAGGTAATGGCTTAGGTGTCTCGTGCAGGTAGCCCTTTCCATATGGCTGGTTGGGCTGCCTCATGACACATCTCCTGCATTTCTGGAAGGAGCTCTGAGGAGCAGTGATAATTTTGCTGTAATCTATTAGTGAGAAAAGATACCCCAAGTTACTCCAAGTTCTGGGAGAGGTGGTTCATTGAGGGGTTGCTAAGATGCAGTCTGTCATCAAACGTGAAACATAAGCACAAAATGACACAAAGGATTGCTGGGAGCTGCAGGAGGGAGTAGCTGACTCTGCTCAAGGAAGGTAGGGGCAGCTTCAGAGAGGAGGTGGCACTTGGGAAGTAGGAATGGCTTGTTCACATATTCAGAGGATAAAAGGGCTTGGGATACTTAAGGAATCATTTCTAGCCCAATTTTGGCTCTTGGAGTAGACAATGAAACACTAGCAGGGCAATGACAGACCTGAGAGGAAGGAGGGGCAAACTGGAGCCACACTATTAGAAGCCACAAGAGCTTCATTAGGCTCTGACACCTTTCAAGTCACAGAGAGCTTTAAGTAGAGAAATGACAGAATCTGATCTCTGTAAAAACACTGAAGTGGGGAGTGAGTAATACAATTTGCTTTTTTTGTTTACGTTTAGTCACTCTCTGCTTTTCACTCCATTTGAGACACATTTGGATTATTTACCCAATAACAATGTAAACAACCCACATTCAGCATATGTCACGGAATACGGGAGGCTTTCACTACTATCATGATTTCTGATTCAGTACGTGATGCAATGAGTTTGTCAGAATTAGCATTGCCCTCATTTCACCAGCATTTTAGTCCTTTTTGCCATGGAGCAATTGGAGCCCCAGTAGCACAAAGCAATAAATATCCACCTCATTTCTGGGTCTTCTGGTTGAGTGTGGGAAGGCTGGTCTGGTCTGGAAGGGTCTGGGCTGGGGTCAGCTCTGTGGCTATGATTCAGACTGTCATCCTGGCTAAGCCTGACTCCTCCCTTGGGGCTGAGTCCTAAGGGACAAAACTCCCCAGGGAAGCTCAAGTCAGTGGATCACCAAGGGCAACCCATTCTCACTGCAAGTCTCTCCTCCAGTCCTGACAGCTAAATGTGCACTGGCCCAAGCAGGATCAAATCTAAGTAAGGCCAGGCAAGGCAGGTTTGGGAGTGAGTTCTTCACTGGGGCCGGAAGAATTGGATCTAATTCAGTCCACCACAACAAAGAAAGAACTTAGGCTCAGAGAAAGTAAGGTTATTTCAGTGGATTTCATAGGACTTAAATGGAAGACTTTTGAGTAAGGCTTCTTCTCTATTTACTTCTCTGCACTGTCACTAAGTTCGCATGCCAATCTCAAGCAGTATTTGTGCTGTGTTTAAGTGACTTCACTTAGCATGATGTCTTTTAGCTTTGTCAGTGTTCTCACAAAGGACAGGATTATTTTATGGCTGAACAATGTTCCACTGAATGTGTGTACCACATATTCTTTCTTTATCCATTTGTTGGTGGACATTTGTTTCTGTATTTTGGCTATTGAGAATAATGCTGTACTGAATATGGGAATGCAGATGCTTCCCCACAATCCTTTCAATTCATTTAAATACATATTCCGATAAAGGGCTGCTAGTTATTACAGAAAATACCAAAAACAAAAAATCAAGAAGCTGGGAGGAAACTTTGGGAAGTGCTGGGTGTGTTCATGGGCTTCACTATGGTCTTAGGAGTGTGTACTCGGCTCCAAATTAATCAAGTTATAAAAAGCAATTGTGTACAGTTTTCAACTTGTCACTTATACTTCAATAGAGTGATTTAAGAAAAGAACCTGGGCATGGTGGTGCATCTTTGTAATCTCAACACTCTGGGAGACTGAGGAAGGAGGATTCAAGTTTGAGCCCAGTTTGTGCAACCTGGTGACTTAGCGAGATCCTGTCTCAAGACAATTGGAAAAAGGCTTGGATGAAGCCCAGTGCAAAGGCCAAGTTCAATCCCCATTGCTGCGGAAAAAGAGAAAACCCTCCACCAGACACCTTCTTCACTCTAATGGATCATTTTGCTCTAATCTTATCTGTTTCCTGAGCTTTACTTATTTTCAAACCTCATTTCAAACCACCACTGTGCACCACTTATCTCTCTGGGGACTTCCTCTCCCATCATCAGTTCCACATCCTTTCCTGTGGTGATGCACCTCTCGTTTGGCGCTATTCTTCTCACGTGTGATGAGATCTAATGCTGTGCCCTGTTTGCTAGGCAGCAGCTCCCTTTGTGCAGAGGGAGCACTGTTAGTGGTGTGTGGACTGCTGCAGTGCCTCCTCTTGTTAGCACCCTCCTGGCCCTAGGCAGTGGGATGGTAGTGGCCTGTCTTGGGTGCCCTCAGTGCAAGAAACCTAACATAAGGGAGGAGAAACACCTGCTCTGAGAGCTCAGGGCTTATGTGGGGCACCATATTTAGGCGGGCCACCAGAAAGTGTGGGGAAAGGAAAACTTAGGGGAGTGGGAGCATCCCAGGTATTGCTGCCATCAGGTTTAATTCATTTCATCAAGCATTTCTTTTTTTTTTTATTTTAAAGAGAGTAGTACATGAGAAAAAAACAAACAAACAAAAGAACAGTAGCAGCATACCAGTATCATGAACATAACTCAAAGGAAGAACATTCAAAGTGATACAGGGTCTCAAGACAAATTAATACAAATCAACAGTGGTTGTTACATTGCTCAGATTATATCACTATCCTCAACTACATTGCTCAGATTATCAGATGTAAGAATGAAAGATTGCTCAAACCATTAAAGGGAATAAGAAAA
>NW_004956004.1:8396-10145 GCF_000276665.1 Chinchilla lanigera
ACCGAACTCACGACCTTGCGCTTGCCAGGCAGGCGCTTTTGCCGCTGAGCTAAATCCCCAGCCCCCAGTTGTTGATTCTTTGAAGTATTTCCTGTGCAGTTTGGTTTTTGTTCATGAACTCTCTGCCTACCCCAGAGTTGTCAAGATTTTTACCTACTTTCTCTTCCAATAAATTTAGTGTTTCTGTTTTAATATTTAGATCTTTGATCCAGTTGACTTTAATTTAATGCATGGTGAAAGACATGGGTCTAGTTTTAGTCTTCAGTATGTGGAAAGCCAGTTTTTCCAGCACCATTTATTAAAGAGACTATCTTCCTTCCACTGAACATGTTTGGCCCCTTTGTCAAAGATAAGGTGACTGAGTGTGTTTGTAGTTGTATCTGTATCTTCTAATCTGTTCCATTGATCTTCAGGTCTGTTTTTGTGCCAGTACCATGCTGATTTTATGACAGTAGCTTTGTAATATAGTAATTTTAAGCCAGGAATTGTTATAGCTCCTGCCTTTCCTTTGTTTCCCAAAATTGCTTTTGCTATTCTAGGCCTCTTCTAGTTCCAGATGAACTTTAGGACTGTTTTCTGTAGATCTGTGAGGTATACTAATGGTATTTTAATTGGGATTGCATTGAATCTGTACAACAATTTTGGGAGTATTGCCATTTTCACAAGGTTAGTTCTTCCTATCCATAAGCAAGGAATATCTTTCCATTTTCTAATATCCTCTTTGATCACTTTTTTCAGAGTACTATAATTTTCACTGTATAGATCTTTTACTTCTTTTGTTAGATCGATTCCTAAGTATTTCATCTTTTTAGATGCTATCGTGAAAGGTGTGATTTCCCTAATTTCTCTCTCAGTCTATTTGTTACTTGTGTACAGGAATGCTATTGACTTTGGGGTGTTAATTTTGTATATAGCTACACTACTGAATTTGGTTATTAAATCCATGAGCCTTTTGGAGGAGTTTTTGGGATCTTCTATGTAGAGTATCATGTCATCTGTGAATAACGACAATTTCATTCCTTCCTTTTCTATCCTTTTTTGTTTTATTTCTCTCTCTTGTCTAATTGCTGTAGCCAATATTTCCAGAATTGTATTGAAGAGGAGTGGTGACAGTGGACATCCTTGTCTTGTTCCTGATTTTAAAGTGAAAGCTTTCAATTTTTGACTATTTAGTATGATGTCAGCTGTTGGTTTATTATAACTGGCTTTGATCAGGTTGAGGTAAAGTCCATCTGTTCCTATTTTCTGTAGCATTTTTAAAATGAATGAGTGTTGGACTTTATCAAAGGCTTTTTCTGCACCAATGGAGAGGATCATGTGATTTTTGTCCTTGGCTCTATTGACATGGGGTATTACATTGATTGATTTGCATATATTGAACCATCCCTGCATTCCTGGCATGAATCCCACTTGGTCATGGTGGGTAATCTTCATGATGACTTGTTGTATTCTGTTTGCTAGTATTTTATTGAGAATTTTTACATCTATATTCATTAGGGAGATTGGTCTGTAGTTCTCTTTCTTGGTTGGGTCTTTCTCCAGTTTTGGTATCAGAATAATACTTGCCTCCAGGAATGAGTTTGGGAGAATTCCTTCCCTTTCAATATCATTAAAGAGTTTGAGAAGAATTGGTATTAAATCTTGCCTAAATTGCTTGTAGAATTCAGCTGTGAATCCATCGAGACCCAGACTTTTCTTCATTGGCAAGTTATTAATTACATTCTCAATTTCACTGGCTGATATTGAGTT
>NW_004956005.1:0-1874 GCF_000276665.1 Chinchilla lanigera
CCTTAATACCTATTTCATCTCTCAGTCACTCCGAGATAGTCAGACTAAATTTAAAAAGTCTGAGCTTTGCCCTCAATCTCCACAAGGAGAGCTTTTAGTCTTGACTTTCCGTGTCTTCTACAATATAGAACATCAACAAAAACTAGACCAACAAACTAGTAAAATGGCTATTGCTAAAGCACAAGCCAAATACTAACGTAAGCTTCTAGCAGCAGCACTCAGGATTCCTAAGGTAGACAAGCAAGGCGGTCACAGTGATCATGCCCGAGCACCCCCCCCCAAAACCAGGCTTCAAGTGCAGCAGAGAAGGACACTGGGCACAAGCCCTGCCCCAAGCCTCGGTCACCGAGGAGACCTTCTCCTATCTACAGCCTAGTGGGTCATTGGAAGTATGATTGCCCTGCCGGCCAGATAGTGGATAAATCATCCATTTCCCCACCCTCACAGGATAACCTGCCACCACCACGACTCATTACTCACTGACCTTCTGGGCATTGCCACTGAAGAGGATTCAGGATTTGGGGTGCACGGCCCCCACAAAGGTATCCTACTTGCAGACCCGAGTCTCACTAGACCTCTTGGGTGGGACACTCTACTTGTTGACATGGGAGCCACATACGATGTTCTGCCTGACTTTTCTGGCCATTGTACCTGATCACTCATCTCTGTAGTGGAGATTGATGGCCGACCCACCAAGCTGCTCCAGACAGGACCTGTTCCATGCTGGCTCCAGAAACTCTTTTTCACTCACAACTTTCTCATTGGCCCAAACTGCCCTACTGCTCTCATGGGGAAAGACCTTCTCCAAAAGCTCAACTTTTCCTTCACCCTTTCTATCTCTAAGACTCTCATACTTCAGCAAACATCACTGCATGCTGTCAATCCCTACTCTCCCTTACCCCCTTCACTGGTCAATCATATAGTCTGGGACACTTCCAACCCCACCCACTCGACCCGTGCTGTCCCTGACTCCATCTGCCTCAAAGACCCATCCATCTATCCCTGCATTCCCCAAATAGACCCCAAACACTGACAGGGACTCAAACCCATAATTAAACATCTTCTCACAAATAGGTTCTTTAAAGACACACTCTCGCCTTATAACACCCCTGTCCTTCCGGTAATCAAACGTAATGGCTCTTACAGTTTAGTTCAAGATCTCAGAGTTATTAATAATGCAGTTACACCTATGCACCCTGTAGTGTCAAACTCTTATACTATGCTTTCTCATATTCATCCATCTACAACCCTCTTTACAGTGTTAGATCTCAAACATGCCTTCTTTATTATTCCCTTGCACCAGACCACCAAAAGCACAGCTCCCAAACAAGCAGCAGCTAAACACTGCAAGAGACATCAAAATTCAACAGATTCTGTTGCTCAAGGAAATGTATTTGCCGGTACGTAGGCCAAACCAGATCTTTCTCTGCCTCCTTTGTATAAGTCAGGAGGAAAACGACTTTCAATTCCTGGCCAGAAAGGTCCAACAATAACTCTAAACCTAAAGCAGCCATAAGAACAGGGACTCTCGTCCCCAACATCCCTTAAAAATAACAAATAAAAGTCTCAGGGAGGAAATGAGGTGGTATAAGAAAATTTGCAAACAATGAAAAGAATAATCATAACTTTAAAATAGTATTTAGAGAAAACCCACAAGCTAAAAACACAAAAATGACTCAAAGTTCCAATGCCCCTTCCATTCTGCAAACTTCTTAGGGGTATAAAGACACAGTCATCCTGAAAATGAGGCTCATGCTTTTACCTGTAAATTGTTCTTCGACACACGGACCTCCATCCTCAGTGAAATGACACAATTAAGAGAATGGTATATCTCTAAAATTCAAATACATGCAAATGGCTTACATCCCAATCTA
>NW_004956005.1:3148-4535 GCF_000276665.1 Chinchilla lanigera
AGGGACAAATGTTACTGCTTTCATCTTTATTACAAGAAAGAACAATTGCTGTAGGGCAGAAGAAGTCTGAGGATACTTGAATTTTTCTTTTTAAGTCCTCTTTTACAGGGACTCAGTGATTATGATGGGCCAGTTACCCTATAATGTAGGGGAAAAAGGGCAGAAATCTTCTATCCCATAGTCATAGACCCTCCCGGACTTACATGTGTGTTTCAAAGACACAGGTTTCATTCTTCCACTTTACTCCTTAAATAAGCCTTCATCTGGGGAGACTTACTTGTGTATATGGAACAATCCACATACTTTTTAAAAATGTATTTATTTATTATTATTATTGCTTTATTCTCTGTATGTGGTGCTGGGGATCAAACCAAGGGCCGTGTGCATGCAAGGCGGGAGCTCTACCACTGAGCCACATCCCCAGTCCACACATACTTCTATTCAAGTATGACTTAAGGGGTGGACACAGCAGCACCATCTAATGCACGAGATTCTTGCATACCACCCACTTCTGCTATGAGAATCCATTTCACCTCAAATGTCAGGGGATATACAGGCACATGACAGATTAAATAGATTGTGTTGGGAACCAGGCTGTAAAGGCTAAACTGCTGAACACAGGGACCTCTGGCGGGGCTGGGAAAGAGCACATGAACGGTACTCTGAAGGCAAGATAACCACAGCTGAGGAAGCCAATGACTCGGGCTGCTGACACCGACTAGTGCAGAACAATACAGCTGCCAACCTTACAGATCAAACAGTCCTCTTCATTGGCACAATTTGCTGCTTGGAGAGCTCTTTGAACTGACTCCCAAGGTCCTCCTCACTTCCCGGGGTTGCCTCACCATCCCCTTCCTTTATTTGAAAACCAAATAAGCACTGGCCACTCAGAGAAGTTCTTTGTCTCAGTCCCCAGGAAATCTCCAACTCCTTCAGAGGTTTGAATCCTCCTGGAGCCCAAAAACCACACCATTTGTCCCTTGTATTTAAGCCATCTGTGGAGCTAGGCCAAGACACTGGTAGATTGAATAAACATCTCTCAACCAGGATTTACTGACCTTGGCCTTGGAACTGAAGAAGGACTGGGGAAAGAGATGGATGGGCAGGTGGGATGTGTAGATGTGTGGGCTCTCCTGATCCTTCAATACCTCATAGCCAGCTATACTCTCCACCCAGGGTGAACGGTCCCAGTTGGGCACTGATTGGACCCACTTGGGATCCCCGTTAGAATGAATCAGGCAGACAATCTCAATTAACCAGTTCGTTCCTGAAAAAGAAAGAGGAATGATGGTCACTCATGTCAACACGAGTTGTATAAACAATTCTGCTGGGATATGCACAGCATAAAAGTAAACTTCAGCCATTTTCATGCATGTGTTACAGCTTT
>NW_004956005.1:5369-6656 GCF_000276665.1 Chinchilla lanigera
CCAGGGAAACGTATCCCTTCAAACCACACATAGCTGTCTGACATGATGGTGAGTTCTTTGTGCCTTGTGCTAGGGTTGCAGCTGCAGTGTGTGCTAGACGGTAAGAGTTTGTGTTTTTATAAGCTGACCTTCCTGATTTTATAAAATAAATTTCCTGCTGAATGATCACAAACAAATCATTGCACAGTGATCACAAGGTTTTCTATATTGAGCAACTGTTTCTTCACCCTGAGTTAATTTTTGTGTTTGTCTTGGTTTTAGTTCAGCTCATCAAGTAGACCTTCAGTAAAAACTATGAGGATAAGGAAATGCATATGGGTTTTTTTTAAATATTTTAAGTAAACTTCATTTTGTACATGGTTTACAAATGTATAAAAAAAAGTGGAAGAAATGAGGTATATGGTGCAAGCCTGTAATCCCAGCACTTGGAAGGCTAAGGCTGAATCATTGCTGGAATGTCAAGGCCAGCCTGAACTACATAGGAAGATCCTGTCTCAAAAAAAAAAAAAAAAACAAAAAACAGAGATAACAAACAAAGTTTAGACCGGGGATTATATCTCAGCAGCACGGGGCCTTCCTGGCCAGGGAGAGGCCCTGAGTTCAGTTCCTGGTACCAGGTGTAGTAGAGGCTGGTCCTGGCAGTAAATGCCTATAATGCCAGCATTTTATGGCTGAGGCAGGAGGATTTCTGTGAGTTCGAGGACAGTCTGAACTACATTGTCAGATCCTCTCTCAAGAAGACAAAAACAAAATTGGAAGAACCAAGTGCACTGGCACACACCCAGCACTCAGGAGGCTGAGGCAGACATTATTGCCATTGCTATCCATTGGATAACTGAGTGTATCTCTTCCATTCTTCTTAGAGCTGCAGCTGATTCCAATGGAGCTTTGTCAATACATTCCTTTCCCATAGCAGCTGCTGTCAAGTGATCTTCTCTGAAGGGAAATGATACTGGGCCCTGCCCAGGCTCCATACAGCATGGTGCCTTGTTGGTCTGAGTGTGCACTGCACTCACACGCTGCACCAATGAGGCTCACAGACATCCCCTCACTCCCAGGAAGTTTATAATCCTGCTTCCTTTCCTAATTTGGGGAAAGTGACCACTGCTGGGTCTTCATTATTCACCAAGGATTTGTCATGCACTTCTCTCAGAATCATACACATTATAGCCCTGATAGGGAAAGGCATCCTTTCACATCACACAGCATTGTCTGACAGGAGGATGAGTTCTGTGTTCCTGTGTCAGTCCCAGCTGCCTCTACCGTGGGAAGCTCCGGCAGGTGCTG
>NW_004956005.1:7971-9717 GCF_000276665.1 Chinchilla lanigera
AAGATAGTAGGAGAGGAAAAATGGTTAGTACATTGCATACTGCTATCATCAAATAGTTGCTCAGATTACAAGACATAGGCAAGAAAGATTGATCCAATAATAAAGCACAAACTTTTGTTTTAATTAGTAGTATAGCCAGCTTAACTATGTTGTATATATATTGATGTAGTGAATTATTGATTTATTATCCTTTTTCCTTCCTTCTTTTCTCTTTTCCCTCATCCTAATTACTCTTTCCTTTTCAACAGGTCCTTCCCAATTCCCAGTGTCTATTATGTATTTTGGACCCTATTTACTGTTTCGCTTCTAACACTAGGGAGACAATACAATAGGGAGAATTCCATTTGTTTTGCTTGGGAATATGGTCTTGAGTTGCATCATTTACCTATGAAAACTACTGGGAGTGGCTGAAGTTGGAAAGTTATTACACTGTACAGGATGGCAATTCTTAGTATATCATTCTTAAATTAGAGTAGTCTTAGTAGGAGCCTCAAATATGTCTTGAGAAGCAGCCCAGAGGAGTTATGAAGAGTTAACTTTGCCCTGGAATATTTCCTTTCAGACAGAACACTCGAGCTGTGATCACCATCTATGATGCTGGCTGGGTTGTTTCATTCTTTCCCTACCTGATTGCTGGCCAGCAAGGCTGAAATTAATCAACCTCTCAAGGGTATAAATACATGGTCTACTGTTCTTGGGCAGTTCTCCTCCACTCAGAGAGAGACAGAGGACCTCCATCTGATCCCAACGTTTGTGTCTTGTCTATATTTCCATCATCCTAACCACTGATCCTTCCCAAGCTACAGCAAGAACTGAACGGAACCATAAGCTTTGGCATCCACGACGGGACCCCTGTAGGGAATATGTAAGCTGTCAGAAAGCTTCCCAAGAGCACACAGTGGAAGGGGGATGTGCATTTGTGAGAGCTAGTATTCAGCAGTGGAGTGCGTGGTCTTGGCACTTCAGGTGTACATCACGGGGATATGTGTTCTTTAGGGCCAGAAAATACACAGGCTTCAAAGAATCCAAAAGAGAAAGGGATATTGAAGTGCTGGTAGGGTCTCAAGAGTCCTGGTCATATGTGTGTAGAAGCGTTTGTTGCATGTTTGACTCCTGTATTTAATTTTCTTGATGTTGGTTTGGATGGGTTTGGTAACCTTAAAGGATTTGGCTCAGAACCTTATGTGTAAATCAACTTCTGAGCCTAATGGAACATGGAGGGCAGAGCAACAGTCTGGCCAACAGAACATGAGCCCGATGGCATGGACCAACTTAAGCAGGAAGGAGTGTGGGGGGACAAGAGGGACTTCTCCCCACCACAGAGGGGTTTCCTCATGAATTCCGTTTCACAATGCCCATAGACTTTGACTAAGCCACAGGCGGCTATCCTGGTCTTTTCTACTCCAAGGAATTTGGCAGTGACACAGGTGTCTTCTGCCTCTTGGGGGAAAACAACCATTTTCGGAGGTGGGAGGGTGTTCCTGAAGTAAGGCAGACATCTGAAGGAGGGATAGTGGGATGCTAACAGCAGGTGGAAGGAAACAGTGCCTGCAATAGCATGAAAAGTAGTAGGCAGGGTGAGCAGGCTCTCTGGGCTGGGCAATCACTCTCTGAGCCAGCCCCCGCACCCTGCACTGAGAGTGCGAGTACTCTGGGCGCTACAGAGCCCATGGGTTCGAGTCTGTGCTCAGCCCACAGCACCACAGTTCCCAGCTGAAATGCACAGAGAGAGCCAGGTATTTTCCA
>NW_004956006.1:0-997 GCF_000276665.1 Chinchilla lanigera
CAACTGTAAGAATATGCAGCAACAAGAGTATTCAAGGAACACAGCTCTGCTTTTCCTCTGCAATTCTTACAAAAGGTGATTGTTGACTTCTGACAATAAAAACCACAAAGAGGGGAGTGAAGCCATATCTTTAAAAGGTAGGACCCTAAAAGGTTAGTTATCATGCCTGCTTAGACATCATGGCTAGAAAGTGATTACCATGTAAGAATTGTCATTATGCAAGATGACTCATGAGGAGCTAGCATGACCCTGGTTAGCCTAAGTTTCAGATACATCAGTTCCTCTTCAGCACATTCCTGAGGGCAGCTACCTCCAAATTCCTGTATCAGGCAGCAGAGTCCAAATGAACTAAGAATCAGGTTGGGCAGAAATCCACTGCAACATCCAACAGCACCCAAATTTTTTCTGCAGACACGTCTGATTGTTCAAAAATTTTGTTAATATCTGGTACTATTACTCAGCCATACTGAATGAAATCACCAATGTCTGATTTGTAAAGGTTTCCCTGAGCTACCAATTTTAAGGACAATTCCTCCCTTCCATTTCCAACTCTTTCTGAAAGAATTCTTTCTCCTCTTTCCAACCCAAATTGTATGCATGCAGCTTGGGTAGTAGGGGCAAGATGGGATCATAACATAAGCAATCTCTTATAGGAAAGAGTCTCAGGGACAATTCCTTCATAGCCACCAGTCTAAAGTATAAGCATAAGTTATTTTTATTCTGTTTAGGGAGAATTTTCAGGAGACATTAGTAAGGTTCTTCACTAGCGATAACTTCTAATTGTTACGTGCAGGCAAGATGGAGGCCTGCATGTAGCAATCAATGGTGGGGATACAAAACAAGTCCCATCAGAGACTTTCATGTTTTGAAAATGTGCTGAGGTGGAAATTGACCACACCATGTACTATTTTGAACAGAAATATTGTTTAATCCAAATTATGGGGCATGCTTCTCAAATGTATGGGCCACATTGGATCTATTTCTTCACAAAGAATGG
>NW_004956006.1:6439-9073 GCF_000276665.1 Chinchilla lanigera
TGGCAAAAAAGGGCACAATTATCCTAAGGATCTATGAGTCAAAGATTTGGCATCTGACTCAAGTCACAGAAGGTGCTGATAAAAATGTCTCACATGTTGTACGTCATCAAGAAAGCCATAGTGATGACCTAGCAAGTTGAGAGAGCTTAAAAGACTACATACAAGTGGGGAATCTGCACAGTGCTGCACAACGTCATGGTTAACCCACTCTCTAGTGACCCCATGTTTAGTTCTTAGTCTTCTTGCTTCTACAAAATACTCATAATGCTGCATTCTCACTCATCCAGCTTAGTGGCCATGGTCCTTCAGTGCCAATTGACCTCACGGCCTATCTTCAAGACAAAGCACTGTCATGTATGCATAGGGTCCCACAAGTCACAAGCCATGAGCTGCACCTCTACAGGGGGTGCCTCAGCCCAGAGCCCAGGTTCTCATGAAATCTGGACAACTGTCTCCTTGAAGATCATACTCTGGCCTTCAAGCTCACATGAAACTTCTGGGTGTGAGAAACTAGACAGAGGATTGAGGCCCAAACTGACCTTCCCTGTGGACACAAAGGAGGGAACAGCAAGCTGCCCCACCTTGGCAATGTGCCAGCATGCTATTTCCAGAGAAGTAGTCAACAGCAGCTGAGATCTCATTTAGAGAAATACTTAGCTGTGTGGAATTTGCAAAGAAGGATAACACCAGCCCTGGCTTCAGCTCTTTGAACCACGTCCACAAGTCAACACCAGGAATACAAATGTGAGAAAAACTAAGATTTAGACAGCAAGACTGGCCCTTCTTCCACAGCACAGCAGACTCTGGCTCCTGTGTTGGCCTCAAAGGGGCCAGCGTTCAGACGATAGGAAGATGGAAACGATTTTGGACACTTGTTCTTTGGATTGATGGAGTCCTACCCAGAGATGGAAAGGGTCTTATGATTATGGGGTTACAAGATTCCTCCTTTCCCATTCAAAAATGGTCAAATCAATTAATTATTGCTGTCCAAGGAAGTCTGGGGAGAGTACTGACTGTGCATTCTACATTCTGCTCTTTGTGAAACAGTCTGTCTTACAAAAATGCCAGGGAAGAGGGGCAGAACCAGAGGTTCCTAGAACATTGTATACAGCATTTCCCCACCCAGATCTATTAAAGGAGCAGCTCCGGAGGGTAACCAAGCTCTCCACAAATGTTCATCAGGCAGACCCTATCTTGAATAATTTCCTATGTGCCCCAAGAGACAATATGCAGTATGAGAAAGCTCACCATCAAGGAGCTGTGAGGACAAGCAGTGCTCACCTAGCTGCAAGCCTGGATCCCAGGGCACTGCCTGTTCCCTAGGGACACTGTACCTGCTGGGCTATGTCACAAACACAGGATGGGGCTGGGGAAACTTGGAGGCATGAAGTAGAGGTAGCATCAAGAGATACATCTACAAACACTAGTCCTCACCCAAGGCAGATCACAAATGGGAGCTGTACCCACATCAACCAACCACTCCCCACATGACAGCATGAAATCACATGTAGAAGTAAACTCAATAGAATTACAGCAGACGGGTCTGGGGATTTAGCTCAGCGGCAAAAGCGCCTGCCTGGCAAGCGCAAGGTCGTGAGTTCGGTTCCCGGTACTGGAGAAAAACCAAAAACCCGATTTGCAAATGAGTTCTGGGAAAACACGCCTAAAATGGATTCACATAAAAAAAAAAAAAAAAAGAATTACAGCAGACTTCTCTATATAAACTTAAAGTCTAGGAGCGCTTGGAGTGTAGTGCTAACCCTAAAGGATGACAGCTTCTAAGAACAACGTATCATGCTAATCTTTCCTGTAAAATTAATGGAGAAATAACAATTTTCCATGACAAGCAGTCCTCAAAAAATGTATAATCACAAACCAGCATCACAGAAAATTCTCGAGAATATCCTAGAGACAATGAAGCCAGTCATACTAATATGTCAAAAAGAATCAATTATCTGGCGTATCAGCGGCTAAGCACAAGGGAAACACTAAGGAAATCATCAACAGGAAAATAATGCAATGACAGGCATGAGTGAATACCTCTCACTATTAACAGTGTGAATGATCTCAATTCCCCCATTAAAAGATACAGATTGGCAGGATGAAGAAGAAATAAACCCAATATGCAGTTTATTGGAAGCACATTTAACCCTTCAGTGTCTAGTGAGTCACTTTTAGAACAACCATAACTCTAGAACATAATGAAATATGCTCTGTTCACATTCTTGGTCCTTGAGTGTTTTTACAGGCAACATGAATTTCACTCAAAAATGCAAAAAATTTTAATCTTGGCATAAATGTGTTAACTCAAAGAGAAACTCAGATTAAGAATCTAAAGAGGAAAAGACCTAGAAATAAACAGGACCCATTAGTCTGGTCCCGTTTAGACGCAATGATTTCAAGCCAAGACTGATGAGAATGGACAGAGAAGGTCACTGCATACTAGTTGAAAGAAAAATTCAACAGAGAAAAACTGGTTCAAGTCTTAAAGATTTGCTCTCTGAGGATGAGAAATTTGGAACAGAAAAGCAGAGACATGATCGTGCTCGGGATCGAATCTGCCCACATGCAACACTGCAAACTTCCTCAGAGGCAAACATCCTGGTTGTGAGGATCCGACCCCACTCTGACAGT
>NW_004956006.1:9423-10460 GCF_000276665.1 Chinchilla lanigera
CACAATCAGGAGCTGCACTCATAAGAGATAGTCATGACACCTCCAGTATGGACAGCAGAGACTTACAGCTCTGAAATCCAAGAGAAACTTGTAAACAAGGGGACTCATTTGGGTTCTAGAAGATACAACCCTACCTCCAACAACTGTAACTTCCCCAGAGGTAACAGTCTGTGCTCAAAAAACCTGACCCATTTTTTCAGGTATAGTCTGAACACAAAGCCCTCTGCACTCAAGGCTGACCGTCATACTCCCCTGGACAGCCGAAGTATGTAAAAATGATTGAAGCCTTATCTTCAGGGCTGACCAACAGGACCCGGCCTCACAGCAGGTGGAGGGTCAGCAGAGCTATCCCAGGAGAAGGGATCCTTCCCATCCACCATGAGCAAACTGCACATTTGTCTGACACAAAGGCTGAGTAATTTTTCTCCTCTAAAGTTGTTCCTTGGAGACTTGTGGAAAGTGATTCCCAGAACTGTACCCAAAATGCACCAGAGGAAGGTTAAGAATGGGAAGTGCCATGTAGCACATATTTTATCTCATCCATGGACCACACATTGGCAGGTTTGAAAGTTACAATGCTAATTCAATTCAAAAACCATCCTCATTCTAGAGTTAAAAGTATATTTTACAACTATGAGGATGAAAAAATAAGTAGAATGAAACATAACACCAGATTTTCAACGAGTCACTTCTGAAGGATCCTGTACCTGGGCTGGGGGGGTCAGTAAATCATGAACAAATTCCATTATCTGAAATAGTGCACACTTATTCCAGAAGGTACAGATGTAATTTCCAGATGGAGCAACTTGAATCAAAGCATCAGGGGGAACTGCCTGACACTAGGTTGTTCATGGATCCCACTATTTTGAGGTACATGTGACTTCAGGGAGCCCGAAGGCCACAGGCCTCTCCTTGCATGGAAAGGAAATCAGTTTCTCTAGCTCTATATTCACTCACTGCACCCCTCAACCCACTACTACACTCAGGAACGTTGCCTCCAGGGTTCCGCTGAGAGGACAGTCCCGGATCAAGTGCCC
>NW_004956006.1:10560-12177 GCF_000276665.1 Chinchilla lanigera
CAGCCCTGGAACTTGGGCCACTGGGCTCATAACCTCAGCCCTTCACCCCGACTCAAGGGGCCAAAGCACCAAGCCTTGAGATGAGAGACCACAGGACAAGGTATCTTGGAAAACATGCTGATGTCACAGTAATTATTATCCATTAAACAGCCTGGGAAGTTACCCGAGATTACCAGGCACACAACAAAATCTGCCTTGTGAAGCTAGAAGGTAGAAAATGCCCTGGATCCAACCCAATATTCTCAGACGGGAAGGATAATTTTTTTGAGAGAAAAGCAAGGTTGTCAGGGAGGCAATGCGGAGAACTAAGAGGGTCTAGGAGCAGTTTGGATGGTGGCCCTAACTGCCATTCAGACACATATATATCTATGAGCAAAAACAGAGCAAAACAGCTTTGGATTATTGCCCTTAGAGCATCAGGACAGGGACTTAACTCATCTGGTTAGGCCTTCCTTCGGACAGTCATGGCAAACCTTTTAGAGATTTCAGTGTTAGCAGACTGCTGCAGCGCCAGTGCTATACATTTGCCACCACTGGCCTAGGTTTACGAGCAAGAGACCTGAATTAAGACCATAGCACTTCTCCACCTGCCATGAGGTTTAAAAAGGGAAGGAGCACATCCCAGGTCAGGTGTAACTCTCACTATAGGGTATCAGAGTCTAATGAGGACATAGAATATAAGAAGCTCTTCCCCTCTTCCCTCATCAAGAAAAGACTGCTTAAGTTCAAATTAGTTCTAATGGGGAATGAAAAGATGCTGCCACAGTATCAAAGAGGAACAACAACACTTTTAGATTATATCTCCCTGGACACTAAGATAATGAGGTATATATCCTATCAGATAGGCAATGACACATAGAAGTCATGCAGATGTAGAAACTTAAATCCTGAGCAGCTATTTCACTCCAGTGTGATTGATCTGAAGTTGTTTCTATTGCATAACCTTCAAAATCTCGTATTAGATATAGATATAACCACAGGTCTTTAAAGACTACACATTCACCCCATAGTGGGATTGTACAAAACCATGAGTTTTTAAAAGGTAGTAAAACAACCCTCAGAATCACCAAAAGGAAAATTGTCTTCCTTGATCAGAGCTCTAAATCATTGAATTCCGACCAATATTTCTGAGAAGCAGGAATGGAAAGGAGGCTGAAAGTGATGCAGCATCTAAAGCATGTCTTCCTGGGAGACGGAAAAGCCACCAGTGCCCCCAGGCGGATGCAGGGAACTCAGCTGCACACTCCTGTACGTGCAGGGCCCAGCTCTTCTCCTGAAAGAGGAACCACTGTTTCAGGCACCACTGTGAAAGACAGCACCTTGCCTGTGGTCCGTATCCCACTGCAAAAAAACTACTTTTGAGGCACTGACACTTTACCAAAATTTCACGTGGCTGCCTGGCTGCAAGACATATCCCTTCAAAACCATCCAGACCCCATTAAAAGGAGATACAGTCAGGTTAGATATCAGGCTGAGAGGCCCCACCACAGATGATGTCACACAGCTGGTAGCACCATTTCAGAGAGAGGGACATGAATTTTGATAAATATGAGGAAATAATTTCATACTCAAAGCATCAATCCATTGCACTGTATACCAGCCTTCAACTCCTTGTGA
>NW_004956006.1:12277-14066 GCF_000276665.1 Chinchilla lanigera
AAGTCATGCAGATGTAGAAACTTAAATCCTGAGCAGCTATTTCACTCCAGTGTGATTGATCTGAAGTTGTTTCTATTGCATAACCTTCAAAATCTCGTATTAGATATAGATATAACCACAGGTCTTTAAAGACTACACATTCACCCCATAGTGGGATTGTACAAAACCATGAGTTTTTAAAAGGTAGTAAAACAACCCTCAGAATCACCAAAAGGAAAATTGTCTTCCTTGATCAGAGCTCTAAATCATTGAATTCCGACCAATATTTCTGAGAAGCAGGAATGGAAAGGAGGCTGAAAGTGATGCAGCATCTAAAGCATGTCTTCCTGGGAGACGGAAAAGCCACCAGTGCCCCCAGGCGGATGCAGGGAACTCAGCTGCACACTCCTGTACGTGCAGGGCCCAGCTCTTCTCCTGAAAGAGGAACCACTGTTTCAGGCACCACTGTGAAAGACAGCACCTTGCCTGTGGTCCGTATCCCACTGCAAAAAAACTACTTTTGAGGCACTGACACTTTACCAAAATTTCACGTGGCTGCCTGGCTGCAAGACATATCCCTTCAAAACCATCCAGACCCCATTAAAAGGAGATACAGTCAGGTTAGATATCAGGCTGAGAGGCCCCACCACAGATGATGTCACACAGCTGGTAGCACCATTTCAGAGAGAGGGACATGAATTTTGATAAATATGAGGAAATAATTTCATACTCAAAGCATCAATCCATTGCACTGTATACCAGCCTTCAACTCCTTGTGATGCAAACTGTCCAGACACAATTCATTCGATTTTTCTGTGGGTTATAGTCAGAGCTCAGAATTTCAGATATGCCGTGGTGTACTCTGAAGATACACTAGACCCCTGTGTTGCATCACAATGAAAATAGCTCTGGGTCATGGTTTTACCCCATGAAAGTCAGGTAAGCCCAGTAGTCATGGTGTCATGGTGACCAAGAGGGTTATAGAATCCTGTCTGCTCCACGTCTTGGATTGGACTCATCTTCCCAGAAGAGCAGGTGCCAATATTGCCTGACAAGCATGATCCTCAGCCTGAGACAGTCTTATCTCTAGAAGACATTCAAAAGATTATGGGAGACATCTGGTTCCAAACTTCCTGCATTCAGTCCTTTGTTTCTTCTTGGTACATGTCAAGGTGTTGCCCCTTGGGTCAGTCTCCTGAGATCTTAGGAGCAAATATGAGGCAGTGTGGGGTGAAGTCCAGAGTAGCCTGAGCAACAGTATGTCCCAATCAACATGCAGAGAAAACTGACTGTGGGAATCTCTTTTAGGGCTTTGATAGGGTGAGATAGCTCTTTGACTACTTCATGCAATCTGGGAGGGAAAGAACCTCTCATTGAACATCAGGAACATAAGGGTTAACTAAACACTGCCCAGGCTGTATCCAACCCAGTCTCAGTAATGAGCTTCAGATACAGACCTGTGGTCAGCAGTCAAAAGACACCTTCAAAGAACTTCTCTATAACCTTAGCCCAGTAGAAGCAGCACTTGCAGAATGGCAGATTGAGATCCTATAAATACTATCTGTGGCTAGATAAAAGCAATGAGCACACTCAAGAGTGGCCAAAGAGGTAAGTTTCTCAAAATTTATCACATGCTCGTAACAACCCAAAGTATGTGTATTAAAGAAAACAGTGAGTTTTCACGCATCTGCACTTGTCTTATTTCAATCCTATCCTGCCAGCTATTTGGTAGCCTTGAAAACCAAAACTCACATCCATGGTAGCTATGACAGTCAGCAGCCCATCAACCATTGTTTGGGTGAACTGGATT
>NW_004956007.1:0-6020 GCF_000276665.1 Chinchilla lanigera
ACTTTGTTTGTAACTCTGTATTGTCTGTATTGTGCTTGTGATATGTTGTAAAATGTTGTATGTCTGTTAATGTTTCCCTCCTTTTATCTTTAAAATAAAAAAAGAAAGATAAACTCGAGGCTTTTATAGGTAAATGGTCACTACTAGACGTCATACTCATAAGTAAAATAAATCAGACCTGCATGTGTAAAAAGTGTTTTGTCTCACTAGTGTAAGACCTGAAAGAGGAAATAAAAACTAGGAGGTATGATAGACACTGTGAAATGAAAGGAAAGTGCTTAAAAGTAAAGGGCAACTGGGGTGTGGGAAAAGAAAAGGGAAAGAAGGGGAATTTATGTATGTATGTGGGTATATACAGGATAGCTAAAATAGTTGTGCTACTGTCTTCTATTGCTCTACAGAAAGGAACAGTTAATGATTACTTGTTTAATTAATCTTGTATGTCTTTATTTGTTTTCTTGAGAAACCACTTTGAAGATTTCAGTAAGTAATATAACAACCATTGTTAATTTCCTACAACTTTGTAATTGTTTTGTTTGTATTGTTCCTATGCTATTTTGTAAATGCATGTTTGTTAATAAAAAAAGAAAGTTTTGTGCTATTTTTAGAGAAGATAATATGCCTATATCTTTACTTTGAATAACTACTATGAAGACAGCAATACACACTGTATTTTTTTTTTACACAGTGTATTATTATAGCTGTGCTACTAACCTGTTTCGAAACTCTGATTCATTGGATTTTTTAAAAATAATTTTTCTTTTAAAAAAACCAAGATGCTGCAGAATGACTGATTGGTCAGTAATTACAATGAAAATTTTAAAAGACTTAAAATAAATGAATGTGGAAATACCTAATACCAAAACTTTTGTGATGCAGCTAAAACAGTTATTTTTCTGAAATAAACACATGCTGTATAGCAAAAAAATCCTTTACTAAAGAACCTAACATTGCAGCTCAATAATCTAGAAAAAGTAATAACAGTCTGAACAACACATTCTAATCTTAAATTTCATAAATTTATTAGAAACTATTATAAACATTCAAGTGAAACCATATGAACAATACCTGGAGCAAATAAATATATGTAATTTATATTTTCTATCTTATTATTAAATTTTACTAACATCACAAAATATTTCATTAAAAATCCATAAAGCTGTGCATATCATTAAATATATATATATATCAGTTATCTTCTCTTTTTGTTTTTGATGCAGTGGATTGAAACTAGCTAATCCTCAGTCTCCACCCCTCCCACTAATATTTTTCATTCTGAGACAAGTTGTAACTAGGGTGTTAGGTAGCCCAGACTGTGTTCAAACTTGTGATTCTCCTGCTCCAGCCATGAAGACTGCCGGGATTATAGGTGTACAGTACAACATCTGCCTCATATTTTCATTACGCTAACATAACCCAACTCAAGTGGATCTAAATATAACAATAAAAATTATCAAAATTAAAACTAAGGTGAATTAGCAAATTAAATAACTGAAATGCAAATAACATGAAACACAGAAATCATGGTGAGTGTAAAACTGAGTTTAAGAAAGATGAAGAAATGGGCCAACTTTGGTCTGGATTTGCTGATCTTCCATGAAGTGTTCTTTGACACCTCCTGTACCCCCATCCCCTCCCATTCACCTCTTTTCTGGGGCCCCTGTGCAATTCCCAACCCTTCCTCTTTAACACATACCAGAAATAAAAAGTTAAGGAACCTCAGGGAAGATCCACCTCAGAAACCCTGGAGGCTTCCCATACATAGAGTATGGACAGAACTGTTGTGGAATTTGGGTCAGTGTGGGACCATTTCCAAGAAAGGGTGGTGAGGAGGCCTGACCTTGGAATTGGAGAAAAAGGAGATAGCCGAGTGCACCATGCACGAATTGTGGAAAAGATCTCAGATCCATGCATGAAGAACAGGGAACGTCTGCGGGCAGTCTCCCAAGTGGTTTCTCCTGGTACTAAACTTCCAAAGTTTTTCAGTTCACACTCAGGATGTTTGTGTGACTCATGTTTCAGGTTTTCTTTTGATTCAGTTACTAGAAAATGTTTTCATTAGTCCTCTACATTGAGAGATGATGCACATACAGGAGAATTTTATTGACAGCATCAACTACAATTCTGACCCATGAATGATATTATTAAGAAGATTATCACACCCTCCTACTGGTGAGCATCTCCAAAGAGTATAGGAGCATGTGGTGGAGGCCCTCACTCTCCATCCTCTCTGTGCAGAGGCTATGGGTAGTACAAAAGTCTCCCCATGCTGAGTGTTTATAAAATCCTGAGTGTGGGGAGGAGGAGTGCTTCAGGATTTATGGATGAAAACAGCTGAGTTGCTGCAGGGAAATGATAGGCTGTATTGGAAATTTATTTTATAAAGTCAAGAGAGGTTTAGTGGAATGGAGAGTTGAGCATGAATACTTTGCATTTTGTGGGAAATTGGTGTTTGTAGCGGGCGTCTACCCATGATTCATTACAGTGGGAAGAAAGATGGTACATTGTTATTTGTGTTTTTTACTAATTTAGATGACTCTCTTCCTTTCACAGTTGAAATAGCACATTCTGGGTGCACTGGTCACAGCGCATGAGCACAAAGGGGCCGATAGGCAGGAAACAAACATCCATTGAGGCAGCAAGAGTAAATACCAAGCTGCGATTGTGAGAAAAAGTCAAACACCTTTCAGTGATGGCAGAGAGGAAATAGAAACACAGAAAATTGCTCACCAGGATGAGGATGCCCTGGGTAGCTCTGATTCTGGGGCAAATCTGGAGATGTTGTTCTCACAGACCTGCTGCTTGTGCCTGAACAGATTGCAGACCATGGAGCCAATGGCTAAACTCATGAGTCTCATGAACAGCAGGCGAGTTCTGTAGATAAATGAGGCAGATACTGAATGAAAGACTTTCTCATTGCCTGGAGAGCAGAACCCTAAGTCTACTTTCTTGTAATGTTTATAGCTCTCATTTGCTAATCAAACTCATAGGAAGACCAAGATTCAGCCCCAACTGCAGGACCTGGCAGGACAATGGAGGTACTCAGTTATCTGAGAGCTTTCACTTGTACTCTGCCTAACCAGTCTTGTCCAGTCAGGTGCTGGAGAAATCTGTGGTCTTTAACCTGCATCCACAGAAGTAAAGAGTAAGTGCTGACTTAAGACACAGAGAGGGACAGAGAGTTTCCAGGGTTCCAATGACAATCTGGACAAAGAAGGCTATCCCAAGATGGACATCTGTAGAGACTATTCTGTCATTTTCTCTGCCCAGTATTCATATCCTTAAGCAGAAGACACTGCATGGAAACATGAATTCTATGGGTTTGTTACTGTAATTAAATTTAAGTTCCTTTATCATTATGATTTTCTTAAGCACATTTTCTTTTGATCAGGTATCTCCCAAGCTTTTGTGATTCTTTATAGAGTATAGCCCATGTATGAACCACTGTCACTAATGTGTTAAATATTAGTAACAAATTTATCTACTCTGCTTCCTTTTTGTTCTAGGATAACCGAGCCACAAGGATATTAGTCACTCACTTAAATATTGAGAGCCTGGCTGGGACCAGAATATCCTTTATGTAATGACACTAGTGTTATTATTGTACTATATTACTTTAGTTCATTGTCTTCAAAAATATAAATGAATGTACAATATGTGCAGCACTAAAAATACTTATATTTTAGTTTAAATAGGTATGTTCCAGTAGCTCTTGATATATTAGTTCACCATTTTATATAATTTGAACAACAATAGAAAGGTAGAAGGAAAATAAATGTGTGTTTCTGAGTAATTTATCATATCCATCGTGGGTTTAGTGAATGTTGAAAAATATTAGGATAGGAACAGTAGAACTACCCCTATAATTTCTTGACAAAACTGCACAAAACACAATTTATAGAAAAATGTTGGGGTCTATCCTCTGCTTGGGATATTGTATATATGATAAGGTATATAAATAGTGACAAAAACTCTAAGAGAGAAAGCTAAATTAATCTCCTTTATGGTGTATATACATATTCCTCAGAATTTTAGATGTATAGCTTAAACATTTGTATTGTATGATTTGTTAAAGATTGAAATTTAGCACAACAGTTAAAATGAACTTAAGCCCCATAGGATTGTGTGCAGGGAAAATTTGAGTTGGGCATGGTTGTGCCCACCTATAGTCCAAGCACTCTAGCAGGCTGGCAACTTAAAGATGTAGTGAGACTCTTTTAAAATTTAAATTAAAATCACACTGGGCTGGGATATGACTAGGTATGAAGGCTCTGCATTTATTCCCAAGTAACACCAAATCCAAAATATTACAAATCAAAATCCAACAGAAAATTTTATATAGAAGAGAGATAGGATGTATATTATTAAATCTTTCAGTAGAAGAAAATATTATATCATTAGAATAACCATACAATGCTGGATTTCTGAATGTTTGGTTCCATAACATAGAGAAAATTGCACACAGATATCAATGGAGTAGTTAGATTTTCATCTACACTCTTTTATATTTTTGTAGAATATTATGACTCAAGCTTCATATCCAAAAAAGCTTCACTTAATCATTTATTATTGCTTGAGGTTGTAGGTGGAGGAGTGGGTGACCAAATTAGCTCCACTGTATTCTAAGAAGTGCACATTTTCTATTCCAGATGGCGTTAATCATGAAAATTTCTGTGATTTCTCTGTGGTACCTGAAAAGACAAATTAATTTGCAAATCAGACTCCTATACCTCCTAACAATCGGACTTCATTCCTGTTTACCCCCAGCCCCAGCTATCATGACCAACGGTGCACTGATACACCTCAGCAGTCACCAGGGTGCAGCACAAAGTCTGGTCCCCTGGTCACTGTACATCAGCTCTGCCATTGCCTAAGAGGTCCCTATTGCTTTCTGAGTAGCTTTGGTGCAGAAAAGATCAACCCTACAAGCAGGCCTTCTGTTGACAAGAGCACATCCCCAGAACACTGGTGTTCTTGCTTTCCTTGAAGACTGCTTCTCAGACTGAAATACACTGAACTGTCACTCTGCACTACCAGGACGGTGACCTAAGGGTGACAGGCACATGGACCATGGTGTGTGTGGGAGGAGGCCAGACTCAGAAATAAACATGGAGATGCTGTATCTCATCTCCCTACAGGACAGAAAGGATCAGCTCTCTTGCACTGTCAACAACAATGCAAGCTCCAGAGTTGGGTATTTGAAAACTTTTCCTAAATTCCAAATTCCCAGAAACAATTAAAAGTTTCTTGTCCCTGGTGAGCATCTCCAAAGAGTATAGGAGCATGTGGTGGAGGCGCTCACTCTCCATCCTCTCTGTGCAGAGGCTATGGGGAAAGTGGAGGCCTGAGAGAGGAACAGGCAAGCATTCGGGCCCCACTGGGTCCCAGGCCCTGTGAGAGGTTGTTTGTCCCACAAAACTCATTTCTCACAGACTCCTAAGCTACACTTAAAGTGATATTCCGATTAGAGGTGTGGAAAGGTAGCAGGATGTGCCCAGGGAAGAGGGAGATGAGCACCATCATGTTAGGAACCCATATAAAAACTACTGGGGACCATTTGTGCAACTCTAAAGGCACATGGGATGGTGAAGTTGAAATGAGTGCTAAATTCAGCAAGACAACTGGGGACCCACATTCCTTCAAGGATGGAGGCTTTCACTGGAGGCATAAGTAAGGGCCATCCACCCTGAAGAGCAAAGGGATTGAATTAGCACAGATTATGTATGAAGACATGACATGTGCATCTAAAGAATAAATGGAAGTACCTACCACAGTAGATGAAACACATAACTCAAAGGAATGTGACATGGGCCTGTGACATAACCTTATGTGACTGTGACATAAATCTCCAGTAATTTACAAGTTGCCAGGGAAGGGAGGTTGTGGCTAATTAGTTATGAAATGTAAGTAAAAATAAATATGACAAAATATCAAAAACATATTAAAAAGAACCAATAAGGACTAAATATGCAAATAAATTAGATTTGATCAAAAGACAGAATGACATTCTAGAAAGATGA
>NW_004956007.1:6728-9071 GCF_000276665.1 Chinchilla lanigera
AGGATTATTTAGCTTACAGGTTCTGGAGGTTTCAGTCTATAATCAGCAATCTCCAAGGCAGTGTTGCATGGCACAGGAGCAATACTTCAATGTGGCAGAAGACAGCAAGAGCAAAAACGGGCAGAAACAAATTCACAGTGTTTTAAATCATCCTGCTGAACTCTTTGCTCTTGATTCTCAACATAAATTGGCTAAAAGTCCCCAGCAATAGCCATGCCACAGCCTCAGCATTTAACTGTCTTGAAATTTCTTCTGACAGGTGAATCAGTCTGCTAACCTTAATCTTAGTCTTAGGCAAAATCTCTGGACATGAGCAAAATGTAGATAAACTTTCTGCCAATTGGCAGCACACGTCATCTGGAGTCCAACAACCAATTCAGTCCTTCTTCCCAGCAGAAACCTCTGAACCCAGTCTTTACCAGCAGGATTTCTATCAGCCTTCTGGTTTTCTGAGCTCTAACCAGAATCTCCCACACATAACAGACTAAGGAATTGTAACTCTACTTTTTCAAGCAACATTGCTGAATCTTTCCAAACTCTTCCCACAAGCCATTCCTGAATGGTCTTGAACCACATCGTCAAGTAAAGTCGCAGAAACAACCCCATTCCTGGTACCAAATTCTGTCTTGGTTACTTTTCTCTAGTTGCTGAGACAAAATACCCAATACCCAAAATTAAGGAAGAAGAAGCTTATTTAACTTACAGTTTGTGAAGGTTTCAGTCTATTATCATCTGGCTCCAAGGTATGGTTGTGTGGCACAGGGGGCAACACTTCAGGGAGGCTGAAACAGCAAAAGCAGCAAGAGTAAAAAGGGGAAAAAACAGTAAGAAAGCCTACTTCCCTCCCTTATATTGTATGCAGGCTGCCCACTCCATGACAGGTATAGCACTCACACCCTTAATCCCAGCATTGGACCACAAATCAATTTAAAACTCTAGAAGCCCATCCCATGAGTGCATAAGGCTTTGGGGGAACATCTAGATACAAACCATAACAATATCACACTTTTATCATGCGTGTACCTGTTCATGGATGAATGTTTTTCCCTGAATATTGACTAATATTAATAATAAATAATGTGACAATAGACCTGGGCATTAAAACTCATAAATTTGGAAATCATCTTATTCATATACATTCCCATAATTTCCAATGTCAGATTCTATGTTAATTCTACTTTAATGTTTTGAGAAGTCTCATATTCTTTCCCATAATGGATGTACTAATTTACCTTCCCATTAACTGTGCACAAATAATACCTGTGCAGCAAAGGTTGAAAGATGGCCCAAAGTATACAACGTTCATTTTTTCTTTTGAATCTGTTGCTGTTTAAACATTTTTCTTTTGTTATTTTTTTAAATCACAAAATTGCTGTTTTTAATATGAATAAGAGTTGAAATATAAATTTGGAAGTTTCTTTGGGAGACAATGCTGGACTTGGAAACCAGAAGTAATCTCCCACTGAACTACATCCCCAGCCCTTCCAATTTTTTGAGACAAGACTTTGCTAAGTTGTTCATACAGGCCTGAAATTGTGGTCCCCAGCCTCAGCCTAATGAGTAAATGGGATTACAGGGCTAAATTTGTAAGTATTTTACCTGAGTATCAGAATGATCCACTTAGGGGCTGGGGATTTAGCTCAGTGGCAAAAGCGCCTGCCTGGCAAGTGCAAGGTCGTGAGTTCGGTTCCCGGTACCAGAGAAAAACCAAAAAGAATGATCCACTTAATTTAATGATCCATAAAACTTCTACTCCTCTGTCTTCCACAAACTGTGCTCAATGGAAAGCTCTATCAACTGGCATCCATTCCTCTAGGCCAGCAATTTCCCCATAATATGCTTGTCCATCTGACCACCTGTCCCTTAGGGATATGCATTTTGTCACCTCTAATTTGATGTTTCAATGAATGCAACTCTGCATTTTCAACCTCACAGGATATCAACGAAAAAGACAGGGCTCTAATCTGCATATGTATAAAACATTTTTTATCCAAATATTCTCCACCTTTTTTTGGAGATGTCCACACTGAGACAGAGATATATGATGTTTCATACTCCATACTACTAACAACTCCCTTGTTCTCCTAAGCTTGAATGATCTGGAACTCAGATGTTCTGAACACACACACAAGCTCTTCCTGGCAGCTTTAGGTGGCCTTAGAAATTATACTTCTTCAAGTATATGCAGGAAGAATCCCTGGCCTCCTTCATATTACCACCTCCTATCATCTAGAAATGCAGATATAAATCAGCAGTGTATCAATACATTAGCATTACACTAAGTGAAAAAGAAATAAAGAAAACATCAACATTTTAAAAGCTACAAATGTAAGATACATTGAA
>NW_004956007.1:9787-10068 GCF_000276665.1 Chinchilla lanigera
ATGTTAACAAATGGGCTATTACTTGCTTTACAGATAAAAGAAAATGTGATAACTATATGTTTTATATACTACAGAATACTATCCCAACATAGAAGAGTGAAACCCTGTCATTCACAATCATACTGATAGAACTGGAGATCATTCTGCTAAATGACATAAGAGAGGCACAAAAAGACAAGAACCAGATTTCCTTCTTATGTGGAATCTAAGAAAAGTTAATGTCTTAAAGGTGAGAGTAGAGTGCTGTCACCAGAGAATCAGAAGTGTAAAGGAGAGGAGGG
>NW_004956008.1:0-1463 GCF_000276665.1 Chinchilla lanigera
CTTTTAAAAGTTCAACGTTCTTTCATAATAAAAACCGTATGGAAAATAGGAATAGATGGACTTGACCTCACTCTGATAAAAGCCATCTATGACAAACCAACAGCCAACATCATAGTAAATGGACAAAAATTGAAAGCTTTCACTTCAAAATCAGGAACAAGACAAAGATGTTCTTTGTCACCACTCCTATTCAACACAGTTTTGGAAATATTAGCCCAAGCAACTAGACAAGAGGGAGAAGTAAAAGGAATAAGGATAGGAAAGGAAGAAGTGAAACTATCATTATTCGCAGGTGACATGATACCCTTCATAGAAGAACCCAAAAATTCCACCAAAAGGCTTATAGATTTGATAACCAAATTCAGTGGCACACCTGGATACAAAGTCAACACTCAAAAATCAATAGTATTCCTGTACACAAACAACAAACACACTGAGAGAGAAATTAGGGAAACCACAACTTTCATGATACCATCTAAAAAATGAAATACTTATGAATCAATGTAACAAAGGAAGTAAAAGATGTATACAGTCAAATTTATGGTACTCTGCCAAAAGAGATCAAAAGGGATTTCAGAAACTGGAAAGATATTCCTTGCTCAAGGGTAGGAAGATCTAACACTGTGAAAATAGCCATACTCCCAAAATTATTGTACAGATTCAATGCAATCCAAATTAAATACCATTAGTATACCTCACAGATCTAGAGAAAACATTCCTAAAATTCATCTGGAACCAGAAGAGGCTTGGAATAGCAAAAGCAATCCTGGAAAACCAAGGAAAGGCAGGAGGCATCACAATCCCTGACTTGAAATCATACTATAAACCTGCTGTGATAAAATCAGCATGGTACTGGCACAAAAACAGACCTGAAGATCAATGGAACAGATTAGAAGATGCAGACACAGCTACAACCACACTCTGCTACCTTATCTTTGACAAAGGGGCCAAACACGTTCACTAGAAGAAAGATAGCCTCTTTAATAAGTGATGCTGGAAAAACTTGCTTTCCACATGTCAAAGACTAAAACTAGACCCATGTCTATCACCATGCACTAAACTTATGTCAAACTGGATCAAATATCTAAATATTAAAACAGAAACACTAAATCTGCTGGAAGAGAAAGGTAAAAATCTTGAAAATATACAAGTAGGCAGCCCCCGCGCCTTACGCCCAGGCAGCGAGTTCTCCGGGAGCGGCAGGGCTCCTGGGACCGAGTGTGGGCTGGACGAATACCACCATGATTCCCAGCTGAAAAGTGCGCACAGAGCCAGGTAGGCCCCATCCAATCCCGGAGGCCAGGACATGAGAACAAAGACCAACGCGGACATTGCAGACTGAGTTGCTAGGCACAGGGAGGCCCAGGGGACGCGCGGAGCGAGCAGGCCCTCGGAGCCGGCGAGCAGGCTCCCCCAGCACCCCGCGCCTTGCACCCAGGCAGCGAGTTCTCCGGGAGCGGCAG
>NW_004956008.1:4213-6192 GCF_000276665.1 Chinchilla lanigera
TGTCATAGCTCAATCTTGCAAAAAACCCAAATGCCCACCAACTGAGGAATTGATCAGAAAGATGTGAGGTTTTTATACAATGGAGTGTTACTCAGCTATAAAGAAAGATAAACTCAAGGTTTTTATAGGTGAATGGATGCAACTAGAGACTATACTCTTAAGTGAAATAAATCAGACCCACATGTGAAAACATCATATTGTCTCCCTAGTGTAATAACCTGAAAGAGTAAATAAAACCTAACATGTACAATGGATATTACAAAAGGGAAAGAAATTGGTCAAAGGACGGGACAACTGGGATGAGGGAAAGGAGAAAAAGAAGGAAGGGAAAAATATATATATATACATATATATAGTGATAGCTGGGATAACTGTACTGCTGATGTCTAATGGTTTCTTAAAAGGAACAATTAATTCTTATTTTTCTTCTTTTGACCAATTTTGCATGCTTATACTTGATAATCTGAACAACTAATTTGAACACAACAATATGCAATATAACAACCATTGGTGAATTCCTACCATCTTGTCTAGTGAAACTCTGTATGATTTCTTATGTTTTTTTTGTTTTTATTTTTTATTCTCTTTAATGGTTTGCTCAGTCTTGCATTCTTGCATCTGGTAATCTGAGCAACTTCGTTGAAGATAGCAATATGTATTATAACAACCACTATTAACTCTTATCCTGAAACGCTGTATCTTTTTTATTATTTTTGCTTAGTTTTGTTTTGGTTTTGCCTATGTGGTTGATATTTTGCTATACTTCATTTTTGATTATTCTCTTTGAAAAAAAGAGAAATCACAAAATAACAAACGCTGGGGAGGCAGTGGCGAAAGAGGAACCCACCTACATTTTTGGTGGGAATGTAAACTAGTGCAACCATTAAAAAAGCAATATGAAGATTTCTGAAAGAGGTAAAATTAGAAATTCCGTATGACCCAGCTCTCCTACTTCTAGGTATATTCCCCAAAGAGCTTAAGACATTATACTACAATGGTTTATGCACACAAATGTTTATTGCAGCATGATTCTTAATAGCTATCTCCTGGAAGCACTTTTTATATTCATCAATAAATGCTTTGATAAAGGAAATATGGTAGCTATACATAAGGAAACACGACTGCACTATAAAAAAGGACAACACTGAGATATTTGTAGGAAAAAGAATGCCCTTGGAAAATACAACTTTGAGTGAAATAAACCAAATACACAAGCTTAAATGCCGCATTGTTTCACTAATTTGGGTAAGGCAAAGTACAAACAAAGAGAGTAATAAAAGATGGATAGAAAATAAGTGGATGATCTCTGCAAATGGGAGGGGGTCCAAGAGAGCACGGGAGATGGGTGAGTGGGAGTGGAAGGAGACACAAGTGTAACAAAGATACATCATTTATAGCAACCTAATAACCTCACTGAATGTAAACATTATATCCCATAAGCATGCTCTAGGATTAATAATACTGGGAAGAATGAAAATCAAGTGAGGGAAATTAAAGGAGGAGAATGGAAAGGGTAGTGAAAGGTAAGAGGATTAAAAAAATACATGTTTATATGATGTACTTGTACCCACTTCCCATTAGTATTGTCAACTACATGTACTGCAAACATGTACTAATAAAAATTAATATAGAAATTATTCTTTTTATTACAAAGAAAAATTCCATTATATGTGCTGGAAATTTTCTCAGAAGTTTGGATTTGTAACTTGCAATTTGATAAGACTGGGTCCACAGGTGTAACTTGTATGGTTTTTATGCTTTATAGTTATTGCAAATAGATATATGTCTACAGGATATATTTGGTTTTGAGTTTTTTGGACAAGTTTTAAAAAGGCATATTCTGCAGTCATTGGATACTATCAATCTTTTTTAATTAGAATGTCCAATTCAATCAACATGGTTGAAAATATTGTTCATATCTAGATTTATTTATGGATACTTATTTACATTGAACTATGGAAGGTTTTTTACTTTCTTCT
>NW_004956009.1:0-5390 GCF_000276665.1 Chinchilla lanigera
ATATAGTTGGGTTTTGTTTCTTAATCCACTCTACAAGTCTGCTTCTTTTGGTTGGTGCATTGAGAACATTTACATTCATGGGTATAATGGATATGTACTGCCTTGTCTTTGTCATGCTATTTTCCTGCTGTTCGATCCTCCTGTTTCCCTCTATTTAATTGCTTGCTCTGCTTGTTGCTTCCTTTCTGTTGTTGTTCTTGAAGTTACAGTCTGTTTTATGTCTTTCTAGTATATCTTTTAGTACTTTCTGTAGGATTGGTTTGGTGCTGATGAATTTCTTCAGTTGTTCTTTATCATGAAAATATATATATATATTTTTTGGTTTTTCTCCAGTACCAGGAACCAAACTCATGACCTTGAGCTTGCCAGGCAGACGCTTTGCCACTGAGCTAAATCCCCAGCCCCATCATGAAAATATTTTATTTCTGCATTAAATTTGAAAGATAGCTTTGCAGCGTACACCAGTCTGGGTTGGAAGTTGTTTTCTTTCAATACATGAAGTACTTCACTCCAAGCTATTGCCTTGATGGTTTGTGTTGAGAAGTCTGCCGTGACTCTGATAGGCTTTCCTTTATAAGTGATCTGTTTCTTTTCTCTAACAGCTTCTAATATTCTGAGCTTTTACTGAGTTTCAGGGATCTTGATCACTATAAGTCTGGGTGTAGATTTATTTTGGTTATGATTAACTGGAGTTCTATATGCTTCATTAACTGGATGTCCAATTCGTTTACCATGCCTGGGAAATTTTCTGCTATTATTTCTGCAAATAGTCTTTTTATGTCATTTGTGTCGACACCTTCTGTTTCATTAATACATATTAATCTGACATTGTTTCTCTTTGCTTCATCTTGCAGTTGTTGAATTGTTATTTCCTGGTTCCTTGTTATTTTTAAGGGATCCCTCCTTTCACATTTATTGGTGGTAATGCTGTCTTCAAGGTCTGAAAGTCTATCTTCAGCTTTGTTCAGGCAGTTTTACAAGCTTTCAATGGAATTTTTAAGTTCCTGGATATCTGTTTGCATCTGTTTCATACCTTCTATGTCTTTACTATATTGTTTCCTGAAGGTTTCCTTGAGTTGTCTGTGCTCTTCTATTTTCTTGTCTATGTCATCTTTGTAACTGTTGAACATTTCTTTCATTAGTGTTGTCATTTTTTTTCTTACCTGAGACATTTCTGATCTGATGTCTTCTACGGCCTGATGGAGTTGTTTCTTTACTTCCGTTGCTATCATTTCAGAAATTTCAGGAGTATGACTTCTAGGCTCCTCTGTGTTGATGCCTCCTGGGCTTGTTTTGGGTGGTGTGGAGGTCTGGGATTACATTTTGCTCCTTCATTTTGTCATTTTTGAAGAACCAGAGACTCTCTGTAGTGCAATCTCACTGTCCTGATTATTTGTGAGTGGCAGGGTGAGAGCCTGAAGATCCCCAGTGCTCAATGTAGCTCCTGTACTGGTGAGTGGTGGCAGCCCAGCCCGGATTGACACACTATGTGTGTGGCAGGTAGCCACCAAGACCCCAGAGGGTGCCTGAGGCTTCACCTGTCTTGCACCCTGGTCAAGAAGGCAGAGCCCAGACTTACTAGGCTTCCCGAAGCGGTCCAGAGCTCAGTCCAGCCCAAGCAGACACACTATGAGCGTGGCTGGTAGAAACCAAGGCCTCAAAACATGCCTAAGGTTTCGCCTGCCTTGCACGCTGGTCAGGGAGGCAGAGCTCAGACTCATTGGGCTTCCTGAAGGTGTCAGGGGTTTATCTCAGCCTGGGGCGACATCCTATGGGTGTGGTGGGTAGCCACCAAGGCCCCAGATGGTTACGAAGGTTTAACATGCCTTGCACGCTGACTAGGGAGGCAGAGCCCAGACTCACCAGGCTTCCCAAAGATGTCTGTGGTTGAGCCCAGCCTCAATAAATGTATTTTTAAAACTGCAGTAGAAATTAAGAATTGTGCTGAGAAAAAGTTATCACATCTGCCAGTATTTGCTATTAGCTATAAATTTTTGCTACTTTTTCATGGAAATAACACAAAGCTGTAGTTTTCTGAAGAAATATTTTAGACTTTGAAGGTAGCTGTCAACAATTGAGAAACAAATAAATCAATGACAAAATCTTATTTATTTATTTAGCAGTACTGGAGATTGCACCCAAACCTTTTATTTGGAGGTGAGTAAGATCCCATTAAGTTGCTTAATTGCCCAAACTGAGTGTCAACTTGTGATTCCCTTGCCTGAGTCTTCAAGAGTGCTGTGATTACAGACCTAAGCCTCATGAGGCTGGCTAACATTTATTATTTTTATTAATTTTCTTTATTTTAATTGGCATTTTTACGCAGCAGAATCCCACTATTATTTATTAGAATAATGTAGTATATTTCTAAATTCTTCTTAGAACATACCACATTTGATTACTGACATCTCCTTATTCTTATTCTATTATTCAAAAAGCAGAAAGAAAAGCAAAACTGAAATGCTGGAAGAATAAATGGCTTGTTCCAAAACAGAAGGTTAGAGGCACATTAAACACTGTCATCCAAAAATGTTAATAAATCTTGAGTTTTATTAGTGTTGTAAAATGTTTACTTCTTCCTATTTTCACAGTACCTCCAGAGAGAGCAGTCAGTATGTAGCTGCTTTTACTCTGTTTTCAAATATCTCCATGCTCACCATTCTGATTCTCCTTTCTTTCTTGGCTGTCAAAAAATTGGTATCTGAGATTGAGCCATGAAAAGATGCCATCAGGCTCAAAAATAAAGGAAAATCATAGAGGACCAGTTTCCATCCACTCCTATCTCCTTTCATAATGCCCACCAGAAGGAAAAAATAAAAATAAAAACAGACAGGCTTGTAAGCACCCAGCTCTGGCCTGTGGAGCTGTTTGATTGCTTAAGCCGGGTGGTCAGACAATAGGACCAGAAAGAATGGCTGCTTCCTTCCTTCCTGTTGAGTGTTCTGCCTGAGTGAGCAAATTCAATAGCACTTTGCTTCACAGCAACACTAGGCACTAGCATGAGGGAAAATCAACAAAGAGCCATTCTAGGGCATTTCCAACCCCACCTAAGCCAAGCCTCTGAGGTATAGAACCAGGGAACAGGAGGGCCAGATTTAGGCACTCCAGGGAGTGTGTGCATGAAAATGCATAAATATCCAGGTTATTGTTTTTATTAAGGGCCACTATTTATGCTGCACCATGTATTTGAAATTGCCCAATTTAGCTCTTATCATTTTCTCATCTATAATTCTCTGAAATGTTTCAAAACTTTCTAAAAAATCTAGCTATTTCATCATGACAATAAAGTCAAAATTCATATGGATAGTTGTGATGGCATTAACTTTAGGATCATCATAAATGGTCTTCCAGTAAATCATCCATGTCTCCCCACCACTGACTTTTAGATCTGTAGTTAGAAGACACAATAATTTGATAAATCTGACAATTAAGAACAGAAAGCAGAAGAACTGATTTAAAGTACGACATTAAATATGTAATAAAAAGATATAATTTGGTTAGTAGAAACATGTATGCATGTGTATATAGAGAATATAATTTCAATTATGTTTAAAATTTCCTTGCATTTAAATAGAATCATGGATAATTGTCTTCATATTTGTTTCAAAGTTGCCTTTCTTTCTTTCTTTTTTCTTTCTCTCTGAGACAAGGTCTCATGATGTAGTTCAGACTGGCTTTGAACTCACTATGTAGTCTGGGCTGGTCTTGAACTCATGGCAATACTCTTGCTTCAGCCTTCCAAGTGCTGGGATTACAGGTGTGCAACACCACACTTGGCTTCAAAGTTTTCTACTTTCTATTTACTTCATAATTTGTGTAAACATATCTAGGCTGCAAACATTTCAAAAAATATACCTTTAAACTGGTGCTCAAAAACTAAACATTGCTTGAAAGAATAATGTATTATTTGTTTTCCCAACTGTATGTGAAGCATACTTAGAACAAAACTTGTAGCCCTAATACTCTTCTGTGGGAGAGTCTCCAGGATGTCCACAGTGTACTTTTTAGCCTATAAATACAATGGTGCCACTTGGTAGTTGTGTTAGGTCAGTGTGGCCCCACTGACCTTAAAAAAGGTAGATTACCCCAGCAGACCTGAGTTAGCCACACAATATCTTAGAAATCAAAGAACTTTCTCCAGATGTGGTACAACAGAAATCCAGAGAGATTCAAAGAACGCAAAAAAAAATCTTGACTTCCACTGTTAGTTTAAACATATAAGGGTTTGTGAGGAGAAATGCGTGTGGTCTAAAATTGCTCAGTGTGACTCTAAACAACATCCAACAAGGAAACAGACACATCCGCACTACAGCTTGAAGGAACAGGATTCTACCAAGAACCTAGATGTGCTTGGAAGAATATTCTCTCCCCAAGCGAAAGTTCAGCCCAGAAAATAACTTTGACTGCAGCCTTGTGAGACCCTGAGCTCAGAGTACAGCTGATCTTACACAGACCTCTGCTATAGAATTGTAAAATATTAAATGGATGTATTTTAAACCACAAAATTTGTGGAAATTTGTTCTTCCTGCTTCACTATACTGAAATTTCTCAATTCTGACTGCAACCTTTTGAATATTAAAATGTATTTTGTCATCTGTCATTGTTGATTTGGTGGTATAGTTTCTGCTACTATGACATCCATAATGTTTGAATATTTCTGGCAGGAAAAAAGTATATGTTTTTATACTTAGACACTTCTATAACAGTCTGTGGCATCCAACATTATTACAGAAGCATTAAAGAACATTAATATAATAATATCTTAAATTGCATTCTTCAGGAACTTTCAGGAAGATGAAGAAAGTTGAACAGCAGAGAAATGGACTTTGTAAGATTTGGGGTCTACACCCTGGAATATACCAATATGAGGAAGAAAAGAAGGAGGGAAGTGGTTTTGCAGGACCTACCAAAAATCTAAAGTGAAAATTAAATCTCATGGGAAGAGCAAAAAGAGAGAGACCTCAGAGTAGAAAAAAGAGGTGGCAAACAGTGCTTTCTCCCTGAGCCCTGACTCACTGCATTGGAAGGGCATCTCAAGCCTGCAGACACATGGTGACTACTGGCAACCCCAGAGACTACCGTGGAGAAACACACCAGGGCAGTGGAGCAGTGGGTGCAGCAGACTTCAGAGGCTGGTGAGTTATTCACATTCAGACATCCTGCAGGAGAGGATGATTGGCCAGTAACCATCTTGGAGAGGGTCCAGCTGAGCTCAGACCCATAGCAGTGCAGGCTGACTCCATCTATTGGCTTCCAGGGTCAGGGTGAGGTAGAACTAAGTTCAAGTGAGCAGGAGTCAAGGAGTCAAATTCAACTTTGCAGGGAGCCAACTTCAAGTAAGGAGGAGGCACATGGAATGTGGCAGGCTGAACAAATCAGGTTCCAGTCTC